>NW_007384257.1:0-4074 GCF_000475195.1 Diaphorina citri | reverse complement strand
GTTTTCGGTGTAATTTAACAATATCTCGGGAACGGTATAATCTAGAGACTTGAAATTTGGTATGTAGTTCACAAATGTTACAAGGATGCAACACAAAACGTTTGGTTGAGATGTTTGCTGCGCTTGGCAGTATTTTGACCGCTTTTGGACAGATTTCCCCCAAATGTGACAAGGATGCGACACGAAACTTTTGGTTGAGATGGTTGCTGCGCTTGGCGGTATTTTGACCGCTTTTGGACAGATTTCGACCGTCTTTGTTTTCAGCTATAGCGACAAAACGGTTAGAGATATTGTAAAAGTTAGGGTAAAAGAACACTCAAATAAGCATCATTCAATAGGATAAGGAAAGTCGTGTGATGTTCACACCAGATTTTTTACTCTACTTAGGTACCTACTTACCTGACTTTGAGGAAGGGGAAACGTAGAATTAAATGTTGGGTAAGCAAACAAACAGTCACTTGGGATTTTTCGAAACTTTCATCTTGAATCAAAATTAATGTCACTCCGAAATTCTGCTTGGAAATTTACCCGAACAAGGTGGTCATATGAGACAGTATGTACGTACCAGTACCAGTGACGTGGAGTAATATTTTCAAAAGGGGAACCTAGTCGACCGGCCGTCGGTCGACATCGATCTATGTTGATTGACATCGATCTACGTTGATTGACATCGATCTATGTTGATCGACGAGGCGAAACTATGTATACTCGTAATAATTATCGAGACAGTGTGAACGGTTCAGTCGACATGGACGGTTGGTCGACTGTGTGTGGATACACCTTTAGAGGTACCTACCAAGTAAGTCCATAAAAGTATGTATCTATTTCTACTATCTAATATGGCATGTCTTAATTCTTAATGCCTACAACACGTAGGTATCGTCTGCTGATTTAACACGGAGTATAAAATTTTCGTCGAAATAATTTTCAAAGTTTTTTTCCTCCAAACTTTGTCTAAGATAACTTGTAACGTTGTAACTTGAAAGGCGCAGCAAGAGGTTCGGATTAGTTTCCAAGCAATTTCCTGCGGAAAAAGGCTTCTTTATTTTCTTCTTTTTCTCCTCCTTCGTCTTCGTCTTCACCTCCTTTTTCTCCTTCTCCTCCTCCTCGTTCTTCTTCTCGTCCTCCTTCTGCTTCTTCTTCTTCTCCTCCTCCTCCTTCTCCTCCTTTTTCTCCTTCTCCTCCTCCTTGTTCTTCTTCTTCTTCTTCTTCTCGTCCTACTTCTCCTTCTCCTTCTTCTCCTCCTCCTCCTTTTCTTCATCTTCTTCTTCTCCTCCTCCCTCTTCTTCTCCTCTTCCTTGTTCTTCTCCTTCTCCTCCTCCCTCTTCTTCTCCTCTTCCTTGTTCTTCTACTTTTCCTCCTCCTCCTTCCTTTTTCCAACCGCGCAATAACTTTGAGATAAATTTTCAAGTTGAAAAAGTCAGGAAATCCAAATTGAGATTCGTTTAAATGGCTGAGGGGAAGTTAATAATATCTACCTAATATGTATTTATGTATAAATAAAGTTTTTCTTTTTCAACATTTCAGCTACTAATAAGGGGCCAATGAAGTCACTAAGCTTGAAGGAAAGCACGTCTGCCTTGTAAGCGCTAGGATTTTGCTAACCGCGCAATAACTTTGAGATAAATTTTCAAGTTGAAAAAGTCAGGAAATCCAAATTGAGATTCGTTTAAATGGCTGAGGAGAAGATGATAATAACTACCTAATATGTATTTATGTATAAATAAAGTTGTTCTTTTTCAACATTTCAGCTACTAATAATAAGGGGCCAAAGAAGTCACTAAGCTTGGAGGAAAGCACGTCTGCCTTGTAAGCGCTAGGTCGCTTTCGATTCCTGTCCGGGCCGAACTTTATCCAAAACAGATAAGTTTCGTTCTCGGAACGGCTGCCTTTCTCCTAATCCTGTCTTCCTCCTATCTTCTCTTTCGGAATGTTAATACCTCCGTTGTTGCATTGTCCTCTATCGAATCTCTTCACCACAGGGACTTTAATAAAAATACCCAACTTGAAAAAGGTGAGTTATAAGCTGGCCCGGCCACGTTGGAAAAAAGCTAAAAAATTGAGTGGAGAAAAGCTAGCAATTGACTAAAAACACAACGGAACCCACTCGGAAAATTGGAGCAACATTTTTTCCCCTCTCTGGGACAATGGTGTATCGGAATGTTAATACCTCCGTTGTTGCATTGTCCTCTATCGAATCTCTTCACCACAGGGACTTTAATAAAAATACCCAACTTGAAAAAAGGTGAGTTATAAGCTGGCCCGGCCACGTTGGAAAAAAGCTAAAAAATTGAGTGGAGAAAAGCTAGCAATTGATTAAAAACACAACGGAACCCACTCGGAAAAGTGGAGCAAAAACATTTTTTTCCCCTTCTCTGGGACAATGGAAAAGGAATTTTAATTGTGTTAAGCATATTTAAATGCTTGTCACAAACATCGTTCCCCGATTATTTCACCTAGATAAATTTCATGACATGACTTGGACTCGAACCACCAACCTCCAGATCCAAAGTCCAACGCGTTAACAACTGCACCACTGAGGTTGGTTCTCTGGGACAATGGTGTAACATTTATACATGATTGTACCTCCCGTTTACCTACCTCTATGTGTTTCGTATACACCGCTCAGATTATCTGCATCCCAATTTTTGGAATTGATTACTCTTGCGGTTTGGTGAAAATTAATGACCTCAGGGGGTCGTGGAAATAGGGAGAAAAAAAAACACATACGCGAAGAGAGAGAGAGAGAGAGAGAGAGAGAGAGAGAGGGAGAGGGAGAGAGAGAGAGAGAGGAGTTAGAAAAAGAACAAAGTTCATACAAAAGGAAAATCCTGCAAAAGTTTTTTTTCGGGTTCCTATACGTTTGTTTTTCAAACGTGAACAACATCCCCCCCTCCTCGATTGAACTTTCCTAGAGACCTCTAAAAGAGAATCAAAGGAGAAACGTTGATATTGACCCTAAAAGTTTGATGAATATCGGTCCTGAAAGTTCGGTAGATATTGGTCCTAAATGTTTGGTAGAGAATGACACTAAAAGTTCGATAAATAATACATTGGTCTTAAAATTTTGATGAATATCGGCCCTAAAAATCGAAGAAAAAGAAGAAAATGTTTGGTAGAGAATGACACTAAAAGTTCGATAAATAATACATTGGTCTTAAAATTTTGATGAATATCGGCCCTAAAAATCGAAGGAAAAGAAGAAAAAGAAGGAGGAGGAGGAGGAGGAGGAAGAAGAGGAGGAGGTGTTCCTAAAAGTTCGATGAATATCGGCCCTGAAAATTGAAGGAGAAATGAAGAATTGTTTCCCCTTACGTGGTATCAGTGGGTTATATTTTCCCTCTTAGCTCTTAGAATTCCCTTCCCTACAATTCCATTATTTATAATTCCTTCTATTACTCCCTCTTCTTTACAATTCCCTCCGTTTCATAATTCCTAAAAGTTCGATGAATATCGGCCCTGAAAATTGAAGGAGAATTGAAGAATTGTTTCCCCTTACGTGGTATCAGTGGGTTATATTTTCCCTCTTAGCTCTTAGAATTCTCTTCCCTACAATTCCATTATTTATAATTCCTTCTATTACTCCCTCTTCTTTACAATTCCCTCCGTTTCATAATCTTTTCCCTCTTAGCTCTTAGAATTCTCTTCCCTACAATTCCATTATTTATAATTCCTTCTATTACTCCCTCTTCTTTACAATTCCCTCCCTACTCCTTCTCCCACACAATTCTTTCCCCTGGATGTCCCCCAGTTTTCCACGTTGTTTGATTTCCCATTCCGAAATTCGTGTGTGCACATGACTTTGTTCTTATCAGGAGAGTAGGAGGAGGTGGGAGAGAGCTTTTTCGAAACGTATTCCATAGTTCCTGTAATTCTGATGGAGGGGAAGTGTCCCAATCCAACTTGAGAACCCACAATCTTTTAATGAAAAGTTTTGCATACAGGGTGACCGGAGCGACAAGTCCCAACACATCGAATATGCTAGCTGTGAGCTTCAATACGTTACGCTTTGTGCACGGTCTTTCTGACACATTCACTTGAAATATAAATACATCATCGACAGGGTGCCACTGC
>NW_007384256.1:2475-4075 GCF_000475195.1 Diaphorina citri | reverse complement strand
TGAAAAGGTTCCACTTAGTGTTTTCACGCGAGCTGTCATTAGTTCTGACTCCATTCATTTGTCCTCGGATGAAATGAATAGATGATGTGTCATCGCGGCTTTCCCTCCAACCTCCAGTCACCTAACTTCCACCAATCTTCTCCCTTCTAAGTTATCTCTATAGCTTCCCTTTAATACTCCTTCATATCTCCTAGTTCTCCATATCTCCACCCTTCGAGTTATCCATATTTTCAATTTTCTACTCCTCCATTAGTCCATATCTCCACCTTTCTAATTTTCCATATCTCCACTTTTCTACTCCTCCATCTTTCGTCTTCACATTCTCTACTCTTCTCTTCTGTTCCATCATTTCAATTTTCTCAGTGGTGTGTGGTGCGATTTTCAAAAGGGGAAGATATAAATATAAACCCATACAGAGTATGTTGATTTGCTGGTGATCTTAGAATCTAGGTCGGATATATTGGGGATTTTTTCCTTCAAGATCTAGATTTTTCTTGGATTTTTGTTGGTCCTCGCTGCTTCTATCCATGACTGAGGACGCCTTGCCACTGCTATAGGGACATGGTTAATACAGAGGTAAGGCGTGCTGCCCATTCAAAAGGTGATATGGCATTCAGAAAACTCTAGGGGCCCACACACAAGTATAGGTACCTATTACTGGGAACTGGGGGCACCTACAAGTACATATAATTATATTACTGAGGGGCACACAAGAACATTGCACTGTACACATTCCTTTCAACCATTGCATGACTATTAGCCTTTGGAGGCGTCATTATTATCTGTCAGCACGTGGCTTTAGAACATGACCTAATGGAATTGAATCCCACTCCGAGGCTTAGTTCACTTAGCTGTAAGGGCAAACGGCCTTAAAGTTGGGCTGTGCCGTCCACACTGGCCCGACAACAGAGATTTATCTCGTTATCGTCGGTTTTGTTTGGACATTGGACTGTGCCGTCCACATTGGTCCGACAACAGAGATTTATCTCGTTATCGTCGATTTTGTTTGTGGACACACCTTTAGGTAAGTATCTCACATTTATTTATTTTTAAAAATAGGGACAGCTAAACTACACATGGAGTCCAGTGCGGCCCCCAAAGGTTCAGGATTCGTTTAGGGACGAGCTATGATAAAAAAAGTAGGTAGCTATGATTACGTACCTATATCGGTTTGATGACCAGGATTTCTCTCTCTCTCACACTCTCTCCTTCTGTACCCATCATATTTCTCTCCTTCTCAATTCTCCATATTACCTCTCTCTTTTTCATGGATATGTTTTCCATCTCTCTCTATCCTACTCTTTCTCCTCTCTCTCTCTATCTCTCTCTCTCTCTCTCTCTCTCTCTCTCTTTTCTATCATTCTTTTACCCCTTGGGGGATTCAAACAACTATTGAGCAAAAAATAGAAATACCTAGAAGTACCTGTTTTTAGTCCGTCCTTCCTTTCCTTACTCTTCTCTTTTCGCCTCTCCTCTGCTCTTCTCTTTTATATTCTATTCTCTTTCTCTCCTTCTACCTTACCCTCTCTTACCTTATCTTGTCTTCTCTTCTCTTCTTTTACATTCTATTTTAATTCTATTCCCATGTCCCGGACACCCT
>NW_007384256.1:0-342 GCF_000475195.1 Diaphorina citri | reverse complement strand
AAAGCCGGCACCTACCTCTACATGATCATGGATTATGCAGAGAAGAAAGACTTGGAGCACTACATCAGTAAAGCATGCAACGAAAACATCCATGAGAATCAAGCTCGCATCTGGATTCGCCAGATAGCCAACGCTCTGGAGTACCTGCACGAAGTGGGCATCGTTCATCGAGACATCAAATGTGAGAACATTCTCATCTCGAGGCTACTCAACGCGAAGCTTGCTGACTTTGGATTCTCCCGACTCCTGAGGACGCCTAAAGAGCTCAGCAACACATTCTGTGGAACAACATCCTATGCCGCTCCGGAGATCATTAGGAACTCACCTTACAATCCTAAACTT
>NW_007384255.1:0-4075 GCF_000475195.1 Diaphorina citri | reverse complement strand
GAGGGTCCAATCCTGGGAGATCAATTTTTTGGTGCTCCTCGCAGTTGGTACCAATTTGATTGTCTAATCCAGTTTGGTGGTCCAACTCAGACGTCAGGTCCTGGAAATCATCTTGTGTGATTGAAGGTGAGATTGTGGTGGCAGACACTCCGACCTTATTGTCAAGACCGGCTGTTGAACACAACAAAACAGACAAAAGACATCATAAATTAATAACGAGTTTATAAGCATATGTGCATAGGTGATATTCGCCTTTTTCCGTGTTTAGACGGGGTCGGCGTTTTTCGTCAGCCTCTCAATCAGCCCTAACTAGGGTGATTGCTTTGGGCTGACATTTGGTTTTGGCTACAAATTTTAAGAGTGGAGGCCCTTCGCATTCAACCTTTGCTATTTCTTGCAAGGGAAATTCAGGCTGATATACTCTCTGATTAAAGTTCCCCAGTCAGACTAAGCTGTATTTCTTGCAAGGGAAATTCAGGCTGATATACTCTCTGATTAAAGTTCCCCAGTCAGACTAAGCTGATCTACTCCCTGTTTTACGTCACCCAGCCAGACAAGAAAAACTATGTAGGTACCTATTTTGGAAAGCAACTTGCGGTTTTTTGAGAAGATAGTCACCAGGACAATCAAAACACGACACAGTGTGATGCTCTCCATTGCTAACAAACAAATAATGATGTTTACAGGAAAATGATGTTTTGCCACCATCAGATCACATGATATCTTCAGAGCCACTTGTTTTTCGTGAGAGCAGATGGTGGAAAATTTTCACCCAGGTAATGTTTGTTATGTTCGACATCCGATTGGTGATAAATGATACTTTGTTGACTAATGTTGCTGAAAATGGGACCAATATGAAGTAATTTTGGTAATTAGCTAATTATGTAGATACTTATAAATAGGTACATGAAGTGAAGTTCTAAAACACCTTCTGTGTTTTTGTTTACCAACTAAATTTCCCAGCAGACTACGACGTAAGTATCACGCTATTTCGACAAACATTTCCTACCAGAGTAGAGGGAAACAGCAAACAACAGCGGAGATCTAATCGTCCCTAAATCAAAGAGAGGAGAACAGGATAGAAGAAATCCAGCTGATCCGAGAACGAACCTCATCTGATTTAGAATGAAGTTCGCCTCGGGCGGGAATCGAATCCGGACCTAGTGCTTGAAAGTAACAAAGCAACACTTTGTTTTCTTCAGCCAACCCCATGACCACCTCCTGATATGCAACCAGCTGGAGAGAACTTGCACCCACGCAGATCTTCTTGAGGGCGAACGAAAAGGCCTCGAACTTCTGGAGAGGAAAGAACTGACGTCAAAAAAGAGAACTCGGAATTCTCGGAAAGAAGAGAGCCAACTTCCCTGCAGAGGGCTGGGGCGGGGCGTACTAATTCGAACTTCACTCAAGTTTAAAAACTTATTGGGTCATTTAACACGGTCCTTAATAAAATAAAAGCATTAAAAAACAAAGACCAAAACGAAGGAGAGGAGGGGAAACTGAGGGGCGAAAGAGGGGAAGGGTCAGCGTTGTATATTGGGAAGAAATTTACAAAAGAAAAGTAGGGGGGAGGGAGAGAAGGGGTGGGGGTGAACAACAAATTTATATTAGGAATTATTTTCGGAGTAGAAAAGATCCCGTGGGTCAGTGAAGGGAAAGAATAGGGGATAAACCTGCCGAGTATAGGAGCTTTTGAGGACGCAGATGGAATTTGCGATAGTAACAATAGACTCTTGAGTGGAAGATAACCACTAGGCAAGGTTAACGCCGGAGGCGTTCTCTACCACTTAACCCTTAGAGCTCCATTATTATGTGGTCAAATTCTCAAATAAAATTCCATGCCTCGGCTGGGTTCGAACCCACGCCCTCCTGTTTACCAGGCGAGAGTCTTGACCACTACGCCACCGAGGCAGGATACTTCAAACTCTTCAAAGACGGATCAATTTTGTCATGGCGCGTCTGCCTTGTAGGTGCTAGGTCGCGAGTTCGATTCCCGCCCGGGCCGGATTTTATGATGAACCGATAAGGTTAGTTCTAGAAATCGCTGTTTTTCTCCTATCCTGTCTTCCTTCTTTCTTCGCTTCCGGGACGAGAAGATCTTAACCGTTGCAATTTGAACGGCACATGAGTCCCATATAATCGCGAGTAAGAATATTTTGTAATGCCAACTGTATTAGTGCCTTCTATCATCCCCTCTATTACTCTCGCAGTTAGAGTTCCCTCTATCAAACCTCAAACGTCGATCGATGTCAGCTGAACCATCCACACTGCCTCCACAACTATGTTTGATCACAGCTTTATAATCTCTTCCTCCTTCTTTCACTTTGCCATTTAGGTCTCGTAACAATCCTGTACATATGTACGAGGTCTTATTTATCTAGATACATCTATACGAGACTTACACGTATGTGGCGAAGAAAATTTTCCCCGAAAATGTGTTTTTAATAAAATCCTCTCTCCTTATCCCAGGACCAGGACGAGCTTAAAAGATACCCCCTCCCAAAGAGATACTCCGTACCAAAAAGATACCCCCTCCAAAAAAGATACTCCCTACCCAATACCCCCTACCCTCAATTAATTAATACCCTGGTCAAAGTTCATTTTGATATCTCACATTGGGTATTTCCCATCTCTCCACGTGTTTTTGGTCGTTTGTTTTCATTAGGTAGATATTATTAATACGAATGCTATATTGGCAACAGGATTGTGCTCGTTCAGAGAGGACTTGGTTTTAGGAATTATGAATAAGAAGGAGGAGAAGAAGAATAAGGGAGAGGACTTGATTTTACGAATTCTGGATAAGAAGAAAGAGGAGAAGAAGGAAAAGAAGGAAAAGAAGAGGAAGGAAAAGAAGAAGAAGGAAAAAAAAGAAGAAGGAAAAGAAGAAGAAGGAAAAGAAGAAAAAGGGGAGAACTAGAAGAAGGAGAGGGGGAGGAGGAAGATAAGGAAGAAAAAGAAGAAGAAGAAAAGGAAGAGGACCAGGAAGAAGAGAAGGAGGAGGAGGATGAAGAGAATTTTTATTAAAATCACGAATAGGTACTCACAGTCAGAAATTTACATCAATTAACTACATTATAAATTATAACTAATATACCTACATAATGACTAGCTTATGAACTTTGACTTTCTTCTTCTTCTTCTTCTTCTTCTTCTTCTTCTTCTTCTTTTTACAGAAAAAAACTCGATTATCTAAAGTTAGCCTCAGTTTCCCCGTTTCCACCGCCAAGGGGTCAAAATGCTGATTACACTTCCTCGTCTTTCTCTTCGCCTAGTTTATTTTGTGTTGCATTGCGGTGCTCATGGATACGTGTGTATTAAATGATAGAAGGAGGAGAAGGGAGAATGAGAATAAGGAGAGGGAGGGGAAACGTGATTGTGTGGAGGTGGTAAAGAAAAAGAGCGGAGGGTGGATGAGTTAGGAGAGGGGGCGGAGTGGTGAAAAGTGTTCGGAGCTTTATTTTTCGTGGTAAAGAAAAAGAGCGGAGGGTGGATGAGTTAGGAGAGGGGGCGGAGTGGTGAAAAGTGTTCGGAGCTTTATTTTTCGTAAAAAAAAAGAATCTAGCGTGAACGTGCCCCGTTCTGAGGGAAACTGAGAGACTGTTTTTATGGAGAACTTCTCACTTTTCTCTCTTATGTTCCACTTCTCAAATTCTCAACATCGAAAGAATAAAAAGTAAGAAAGAGGTACCAGTCCTAGAACCTAGAATAGGCACCGAAAAAGACTTAAGCAGCGCGCACACTGATCATACACTTACAACACTTCAGACATTTCCAACATTTCCATACAACATGTTGGAAGCTTCTATACCGCACACCAATCATACATTTCCAACATCGATCGAATGTCGGATGCTCAATTTAGTTTCAGTTTAGTGTGGTGTGTGATTGTGTGTGTGGGATGGGTGTGTGTGTGTGTGTGTGTTAGTTCTGTGGTGTGTGTCTGTGTGTGTGTGCGTGATTGTGTGTGTGTGGTGTGTGATTGTGTGTGTGGGATGGGTGGGTGTGTGTGTGTTAGTTCTGTGGTGTGTGTGGGATGGGTGGGTGTGTGTGTGTTAGTTCTGTGGTGTGTGTGGGT
>NW_007384254.1:0-4076 GCF_000475195.1 Diaphorina citri | reverse complement strand
ATTTAAATTAGCTACTGTTGCATTTGCTGGTTCTAGGATTATAATTCAATGTTGTACACAAATACAAGAAATTACAAAACAAGGGGGCGAAACAATCTCTACCATTCAACCGTTGTTCACAAAAGCTCGGATTTTTTTCTTTTTATTCCATTTAATTTTAAAAATACTTTTTCGAAATTTTTAAATTTGATGTTTTGAGTAAACCTGTACACTCCATTCACTTAGAATTTGTACGCTTAAAGCTCGAAATTATTTGAGGAAAAATTTACATTGAATTTGGTGTTTTGTCCAACTTTACAGACAATCTAGTTTAGAACTTTATTTAAATTTTCAAATACTTTAGAAAAATGACTACGTTTACAAACTTTAAGGTTCATCCACTTTTCTACACACACAAACAGGGAGAATTTTCTGGAGAGAAAATTTCTCTTCATACATTTTTGTTTTTGTTTATTTCGAAAAATTCGAACACACGCGAACTCATACGAACGGACGAAATACCGACAAGCAACTGAGTGACAGCACCAAGACGGCATGGTATAACAGACTAGGAAGAGGAGTAAGCCACGGTGGAAAGAAGAGGAGAGAGAATTTGTTGAGAAAGAGAAAGGCCGGGGGAGAGAGAAGAGAGAAAATATTGAGAAAATGTGGGACAGGGAATGGAGCGAAATTAATAGACGAAAAACAAAACAGAATATACATGAACAGAATAAATATATAATTAATAGATGAAACAAAACGAAAACATAGAATACCTAATAGCAGAGTAAATAATACATCACAACACACATACATAAAGACATATACAATTATACATACATAGGTAACAAATAAATTCAAAACAGAAGAAATAAATAGGATATAACATAGAAAGAGAAAATATAAGAAGAAATTGATGGAATAAAGCACATAGATGGGAAATAAATAGAAAGAAGGGAAAGTATAAAAGGCCACAAAAGAAAAGAGAACAGGTAGAAAGCAGAAAAAAACATAAATAATAAATAGGTAATAGGTAGAAAAAAGAAATAGAAGTATACAAGAATAAATGGAATATTCTCAGAGTAGGTATGTGTAATGGAGAGAGAAACAGTTATCAAATAAAAAAAAAAAATAAAAGCGAAGAAGGAGAAAAGAGAGGAAAAAAAAGGAGGGAGGGGGAAAGAGAAAGAGAGAGGGTGGGAGAGAGAGAGGGAGAGAGAGAGAGAGGGAGAGAGAGAGAAAGAAAGAGAGAGAGAGAGAGAGAGAGGAGGAATCGAGAGAGAGGGAGAGGGAGAGGGAGAGGGAGAGAGAGAGAGAGAGAGAAAGAGAGAGAGAGCAGGGTGTCTACCAAAATGGAAAAATAAAATTCCCTGACTTTTCCCGGTTTTCCAGTCCAATTTTTCAAAATTCCCAGTCTACTTTTCCAAGATTTTCCACCCTATTCACACTGCACCGCAGCCGATTTTTTTTTTCCAAGCAATGTTCTCAAGCCTGTTAAATTTCTTCAATCTTTTTTCATCCGGCTAGGGTAAGGTCTTGAGTCCTCCATTTGGACCATGAAATAACTGCGCCGCAGGCCAAATTTTTTCAAGATAAAAGACCTTTGACCAAGATAATGACCTCAAGACTACTACAGCCATTTCTCTTTGATCTGGCTTTGGGCCCCTAATAGATATCTACTATAAGTGAACTGGCTTTTTTCTTAGAATATAATAACAGCGCCGCAGGCGAAATTTTTGAACATTTTGGTCTAAAATCTTCAGAAATTCAGTCTCATCGAAATCCAAATCTTCAGCTCCACAGGAGAATTTTTTTTAAAAAGCATGAACCTGAAGTTTGTCATTATACAGTCTACACATCATTTACATATCCTGGGGGGATGAAGGTTAACACAAAAAAGGGGGAAATGAGCAGCGCCGCAGGCGAAATTTTTGAAAATTGTGAGCTACAATTTATAGAAACCAGAATTAACGAAATTGAAATTTTTATGGCCACAGGCGAAAATTTTGATATCTAATTAAAAAAAAACTTAGTTATCAAAAACACAAAATTTGGCGCCGCAGACAAATTTTTTGAAGATTTTGGTCTACAATAGTAAGAGAAGCAGACTTGTCAAAGGTGTAATCTTCAGGGCCTCAGGCCAAACTTTTCAGTAAGTATGTAACCTGTAGCTTGTCATGTGTCAGTTTTTTATGTAATTAAATACATGTAAAAGACGAGTATAGTTATTCCCCCCAATACATTTCTATAACTGTCTCAGCTCAACCCGGCACATAACCACAACCTGAAAGCACCAGTTCCGCATGGATCACTGAAGTTGAGCACGGTTGCGCGTGGTTAGTACCCGGATGGGTGACCATCTGGCCAATAGCGTGCTGCTAGCTTTAAAAAAATAAAGTTATTGGAGTCAGAGAATAAAAGACAGCGCCGCAGGCGAATTTTTTTTTCGAGAAAATTTAAGTAGCTCCTTCAGGGTTGCATACTTTTTTTTTACTGACCAAAGTCTTTTTCTCGTTTTATAGGCTTTGAAATATTCCCAAAACTTTTTCATGAAGAGACAAAATTTCAGCGCCGCAGGCGAAATTTTTGAGAGATTATATGTTGCCCCTTCATGGTTGCATACTTTTTTAATTGAAATCTTTCTTTGTCTTTTTTAGGCTTTGAAAAATTCCCTGACTTTTTTCGATTTTTGGCACTTTTTCGTGAAATTCCCTGACTTTTCCCTGACTTTTCCAGTCTCCATGAAATTCCCTGACTTTTCCCGGTTTTCCCGGTTTTCCAGTCTGGTAGACACCCTGAGAGAGAGAGGAGGAATCGAGAAAGAGGAAGAGAATGGAGGAAATAGAACTTTTGGAAGGAACTCATGGAAACTTCAGCAATACAGTAATGGTGGGGGGGAAATTAGTTCCTCTCTCAGCCGCGTCATGCGTTTAGATTGGAAGTAGCGCTAGTGTCGGTTTTCCCATAGGTTCCTTCCAACTATTTCATTTCAGAGTCTGGATAGACCGAAAGGGAAAACAAAAAAGAGGAGATGGAAAACAGGGAAGAGATTTTGAAAGAAGATTTAGGAATTACAGTTTCCTCTATCCAACTTAAAAAAAAAAGAGAGAGAGAGCGAGAGAGGAGACAAGCGATAAAGAAAGAGAGAAAGATGAGGAAAAGGAGAAGAAAAAGAAGAAGAGGAGGTAAACATGAAAGAAAAGAAAAGATATATTGTAAAAGTTGGGGTAAAAGAACACTCAAATAAGCATCATTCTATAGGATAAAGAAAGTCGTGTGATGTTCACACCAGATTTTTTATTTTCCTTATCCTATAGGAAGAAAAATAATGTAATCGGGTCAAATTTTCGAACGTCATTTAGTGCCAAAACACGTTTTGAGGTCCCTAGAGCCTAAATCCAAAGTTTCAGCCATTGGTCCGTGTGTGTGTCTGTCTGTAAACAAAAAATATCTCGAGAATGGTAAGAGCTAGAGACTTAAAATTTGGTATGTAGTTCACAAATGTGGCGAGGATGCAAACGTTTGATTGAGATAGGTGCAACGGTTGGCGGTTTTTTGACCGGTTTTCAGCTATACCGAGTAAACATTATTTTCTCTTTCAATATGTACTTACATATTCACACGTGAATTACATTAATCCATTTTTATGTATTTACCTTTAATTTACACTCAAAATCGGTTAAATGTTCTATGTGATAATATATTAAATGTATGAAATAAACAATGAAATGAGGAAGGTTCTGTTTAAAGTCTCAGCTTTGGCAAAAGAGGCTGAGTGAGGTCTACAGTTCACATAACTACTATTCTATTCTATTCTATTCTATACTTACCTCTTAGGGTCAAAGTACTCCTCGTTGGATACGGCATCAAAGAAATCGTCCTCGTCGGAACTCGAATAGGAGATCTCCGGTACTATGGCCGAGTCTGTGAACCGCGGGATCAAATCAACATTAGGTGAGGTTACTATTAATTTGCAGTGCAATAGTCCTAAACTAAAATGGACGCGGCACATCAGGGATCAGCAGTGGCGTAGCGTCCATGTAGGGCGTGTATGGCGGCCATACACTCAAAAATTCCACTCAAATACCCTTAAATAT
>NW_007384253.1:0-4077 GCF_000475195.1 Diaphorina citri | reverse complement strand
GAAGCGAATACAATAGTCCGTCCCTTATACCTTTTTATTACTATTGTAATAATAAAGGAAGGACGGACTAAAAAGTCTCATCACGAGAAATCTAGTTGATAAAAAAGGCCCTCCCCACCCTTCCCCCCTCCTGCCCTTGCTCAACCACACCACTGATCCAGAGAACGAAAGTCGAGAGAAAGGGAAGAGTAAAACTTTCAATTTGGCACTACAAACTGACCATCGAAAATTTGACCCGATTACATTACTTTCCTTCCTATAGGATAAGGAAAGTAAAAAGTATTTTGAATTTTCTATATTATCTACTCTGCATGTAGAATTACATGGAGAAGGGAAGGGAGAGAAGGAAGAGGGGGAAGAAGAAAAAAAAGAAGATATTTTAAATTTTGCGATAGAAAAAAAAAGTAAAAAAAAATACAGCATTATTATTAAATCAGACGCAAAATTTTCTTCGACAGAACGGAGGGGGGAGGGGGAGGATTCCATGAATACCTATGAACTCAAAGCGAGAAAGTTTTAGATAACACTTCAGTTGATAATTTAAGACCGGTTTTAGCGTCACCTGTGTTGACCTATGAACTCAAAGCGAGAAAGTTTTAGATAACACTTCAGTTGATAATTTAAGACCGGTTTTAGCGTCACCTGTGTTGAGCTACGCTGAGAAAGGTCAATAAATGTATGGGTGACTTAAACATTATATTGGGAATAAAGGGAGAACGAGCTCTAGTCTTGATTTTAAATCATTACATGAAAGTAAAATCAAATCAAGAATTATAATAAACTGAATAATATTAAACAAATTAGGTAGGTACATAGGTACTGATTTTCTCTAATCACGATCAAATAATCTACGGGCTAAAAAATTCCCGGAGGGACGGGCCCAGCTTGTTTCCAAATAAATCACCTTGGTACGTTATCTGTTGAACACCCTGTATACCTGTGTAACTTATGTTAAACATGTAAAGTTATGTTCACGGAGATATTGTATCAAACTTGATAAAAACTTTTTTTTTTGCCTGCTTATTTCTTTCATTATGTTCTTCTGTGGTTAACCCACTAGTAGTTCAGTGAACTTTAGAACTTGGGAGAAGAACTTGTACAGATTGGGTCCCAAATCTATTGAGAAAGCTTCTTTATGTAATGAACAACGAAATTTTTTGCCGAATTTCATAAAAATTGGACCAACTGTTCAAGGGTTATCGTTGGAACAAAATAAATAGAGTAGGTAGGTAAATAGACGGAATTCATAAAATTCAAAATTGTGGAATGAAACTTTAGAAAACCAAAAGACCGTCGTACAAGAACAAAGATTGCTGATGCTTCGGTCTACACTTGGGTTGTAACCGAAAACATTGAGGTTTTTGATTGGTTAGAGTTTAACCCACGTAGACACCGTGGAAATTGAAAATGATGAGAGTTTATACTTATACGAAACCAAGTTCTTGTGGTTTATGGCTCTTTTTCTCTCAGACATGAAACGGTTAAGTAAGTTTCTCTGTCTGTGTGTGGTTTTATTGCATTAAGGTGACATGTGTGCAGTTTACACGGGCGGTAAATTGGCAATCGAACCCGCATCAACCTAGCGCTTACAAAAATTCGCTGGGATTTTATTTTTAATTCAACTCTGTTTCTCTATTTCAGATCTCGAGCCAATATAAGCCACAGCCCCATGACCTTCACAACAAGTCGTTCTTGATTTGGCCACCAAGGCAAAGCGCCTTAAAACTCCACCCTTGGACTTTTCATCCCCCTCACTACTCGGTACAGTCGAATTAGGTATTCTTGACCTTATAAGCCGAAAACGGTGCGCCCAACAACGGACCCCTCAAACTTTCCGGTCTCATATCGCCACCAGAGTCCCTTTCCCTCGCTGATCATTCACGGCGCATGCGTGAAACATTTCCCGAGGTTAACCGATCATGTCCGAACTTCGGCCGATTCTCCCGAAGACGACCACGATCATTCCGCTGTCGAATAACGACATTTGTGTGACGTCACTGATCAAGGAGAAAATCCGAGAGTACATGATGAAGGGACAGGCGAAGGAGGTGGATCCAGGCGACGAGGCTTCCCCTATTAAGGTGAGTAAATGTATGTTAAAAATCTGGTGTGAACATCACACGACTTTCCTTATTCTATTGAATGATGCTTATTTGAGTGTTCTTTTTCTCTAACTTTTACAATATCTCTAACCGTTTTGCCGCTTTAGCTGAAAACAGTGAAAACCGCCAAAATCGGTCGAAATCTGTCCAAAAGCGGTCAAAATACCGCCAACCGCAGCACCTATTTTCACCAAACGTTTTGTGTTGCATCCTTGTCACATTTGTGAACTACATACCAAATTTCAAGTCTTTAGCTTATACCGTTCCCGAGATATTGTTAAATTACACCGAAAACCGCCAAAAAGCGGTAAAATGCCGCCAAGCGTTGCACCGGTCTTAACCAAAAGTTTCGTGTCGCATCCTTGTCACATTTGAAAGATACATACCAAATTTCAAGTCTCTAGCTCTTACCGTTCTCGAGATATTTTGTTTACAGACAGACACACGGACCAATGGCTGAATCTTTGCAAAATATTTGTCACGGTCTTAAATAATATTGTTCTTTATTTCCTGCTGAAAATCTGTCACCAAATAGCAGTGGCGTAGCGTGTACGTATGGCGTGTATGGCGGTCATACAACTCAAAAGTTCACTCTAATGCCCATAAATATTAATGGCATGTACTGTGATGGGACTTGGTACACCTGTACATGAGCCCAACACGCCCTACACTTGAATTTAGACCACGCTACGCCACTGTGGATAGTCAGCATCTAAAACTAACTAAAGCTACTAATTGACGAATACTGACAAAATGGCCTTCTGACTTCTGAGTTGAGAAGAGGCTCAGGTTGATCAGTCCAACGTGCAGACTCCCTCAAGAAGCTTAATGTTATTTTGATGAATACATCTCATGTTTACGGGTTTTCTATTTACATATTCCTTAACTCTTTCTTCTGCTACTGTTCATACCGAGAACTGAAATCCAATATCTAGATAGTACTTATACTTGTTAAGGTTTCATAAAAACAATAAAGGTAAAAAAAATGTCTCAAGACATAAACGAAAAACAAAGCATAGGTATTAAATGTCACAAAAGCTTCAACTTGTTTTTTCCCCCTTTTTTCGCTGTTTTTCTTTAGATTCGCCTTTTGATATGCGAAACTTGGTACACCGGTAAAGATACTGAACCTTTTCGTTTCGAAGAAAGTTATCTGGTGTATTTTGAAGTTCCTCTCACAGTTGATTGAACTCTGCAAGGAGGGAAAGGTCAACAAGGAGAGGATATTTATACATCTCCCATTCGTATGTTTATCTGAGTTGGTACACCGGTAAAGATACTGAACCTTTTCGTTTCGAAGAAAGTTATCTGGTGTATTTTGAAGTTCCTCTCACAGTTGATTGAACTTTGCAAGGAGGGAAAGGTCAACAAGGAGAGGATATTTATACATCTCCCATTCGTATGTTTATCTGAAAATGTTTATTTTATGTGAAAATTCATGGAGCTGAAAATACAAGACAATTCATTGTACCAGATACACGGATGTTCAAGATGAATAGGTAATGTTTCAAACAAAGGTATTTGCATTCTATCTAGCAAGGAGTTTAGTGGCATTGACAAAATACAAAGTGAATCTAGACTGTTTGGGGTGTTTCATCAGTTTTCCATTGATGTTTCAATTGTCCAGCATATTCAATAGTCGATGATGACCCAATGGAGTTATTTTTAGGAAGACTTCGTTTTCAATAAGACTAAAACCACACTAGGAAAAAAAAACTTGCAGTTTCCATAAAAAAATAATTAACAACACTTTTTCTTTTTTGCTCCCCCTTTTCTCCTTTCTATTTACGTCAGTTTTGTTATGATATGACTACCATGAGCTACACAATGATGATATTATTGTGAATCTAAATGATGGTAAAAAAAATGACAATGACTTGTCTAAAGAATGTATAGGTACGCCTCATAAAGATCCTCCAGAAATGTTTAGGATAAAAGCAAGGTAGTTTGAACATTCTCTAACGTTTAACTGAAG
>NW_007384252.1:1148-4220 GCF_000475195.1 Diaphorina citri | reverse complement strand
CACACCTCGTCTACCAGAACATTGTATTGAATATGTCAAAGTTATTCAATGGTCCAAGGAAAACCCATTCGACTGTCCTATAGATGGGGACGATCCGAACCATATTAACTGGATTTATGAGAAAGCATCGGAGCGAGCTAGTCAGTTCAACATTGTCGGAGTTACATATAGGTTGGTACAAGGTAAGACGACTTGTGAAAATCAGATAAATAAAAGATTGAGGGAGCACAGTTGGTTCAGTCATTCAGTGGTAACGTGCCCATTTGCCATGCAGAAGGGTTTGGGTTCGAGTCCTTCTACTATGTCCTTTCTCAACTGGTTCTATAGGTACTTATTTTCTGGTGTTCTTTTGTTGACCAAGCTCCTAAATCCGCCTTATTTTCAACTCGCGACAGTTTGACAAGCATTTAAGTATGCATGATTCAAATTCCTGTTTATAGTGCGGGTTAGGTAACATGCAAAATTAGCTATTCCATTGTTTCTAAACAGTTGTGCCTATTTCTCTCTCTTAGGTGTAATCAAGAACATCATTCCAGCCGTAGCTTCCACTAATGCAGTCATAGCTGCTACCTGCGCCACGGAGGTTTTCAAATTGGCCACGGGGTGCGCCACCAGTCTCAATAACTACATGGTGTTCAATGATGTAGCTGGCATATACACGTATACATACGAGGCAGAGAGGAAAGCCAACTGTCTGGCATGCGGCCCGGCTAACCAACCTAAGTAAGTAATATTAGGCCCGTCCTACTAACCTAATCTGGCATAGTAATCTAAGTAACTACATGGTGTTCAATGATGTAGCTGGCATATACACGTATACATACGAGGCAGAGAGAAAGGCTAACTGTCTGGCTTGCGGCCCGGCCAACCAACCCAAGTAAGTAATATTAGGCCCGTCCTACTAACCTAATCTGGCATAGTAATCTAAGTAACTACATGGTGTTCAATGATGTAGCTGGCATATACACGTATACATACGAGGCAGAAAGAAAGGCTAACTGTCTGGCTTGCGGCCCGGCCAACCAACCCAAGTAAGTAATATTAGGCCCGTCCTACTAACCTAATCTGGCATAGTAACCTAAGTGAATAACTACATGGTGTTCAATGATGTAGCTGGCATATACACGTATACATACGAGGCAGAAAGAAAGGCTAACTGTCTGGCTTGCGGCCCGGCCAACCAACCCAAGTAAGTAATATTAGGCCCGTCCTACTAACCTAATCTGGCATAGTAACCTAAGTGAATAACTACATGGTGTTCAATGATGTAGCTGGCATATACACGTATACATACGAGGCAGAAAGAAAGGCTAACTGTCTGGCTTGCGGCCCGGCCAACCAACCCAAGTAAGTAATATTAGGCCCGTCCTACTAACCTAATTCAGCCAGCCGAGTTAGCTTGGTAGTAGCGCGTCTGCCTTGTAAGCGCTAGGCCGGGTTCGGTTCGCTTCCCGCCCGGGCGTCGATTTTTATCCTGAACGGATAATGTTTCGTTCTCTGAACGGCTGCTTCTCCTATCCTGTCTTTCTTCTCTCTTCGATTTTGGGACGATAAGCAGTTACAGTTCCCTTTGTCAAACCTCTTTTTTTTTTTTAAATCCCTTTTCCCCTATTTCTTTTTCCCTCTGTAATACGAACCTACCCATATTTTCCCTCTCTCTAATATAAATTTCCCTCCATATTTCTCCCACAGATATCTGGACATCGAAAGTCTGGACATGAAACTGTCCGAACTGATAGAGCTCCTCTGCCAACACCCCTCCTACCAGATGAAATCCCCCGGCCTTACCACAATGCAGGACGGCCGGAATCGAACCCTGTACATGTCGACTGTGAGGAGCATAGAGGAAGCTACCCGGGAGAACCTCAAGAGGTCACTAGTGGAGTTGGGACTGAGGGATGAGGGGATTGTGAATGTGGCGGACTCAACGACCCCGAACACGCTGGAAATTACGCTCCGAGTCACCGCGAAGATGGCCGAGTAGATCGACAGGAAGACCCGGGTTCGATGCTCGGCTGGTTAAAAAAAATAATAAAAGAAATAAAACTAAAAAAATGTTTCAATGTTCGATTGCCGGTGGGGTCGGAAGAATATTGAGTACTGAACTTTTTTGGCCAAACAAAACCTTTTCACAACTCGTATGGTTATTATAGCATTTTACTAAGTGCCTCCTTTGCCCATCTCTGTGGCCGAGTGGTCAAAAGCATTGACTTTCAACCTGGAGTTGCTGGGTTCGAATTAATAACATGAAACAAAAATTAAACTTAAATAACCGAGTTTTGACTCGGCCTATGGAACTGAAAATCTTCTAGGCATACGGATGTAGGTAGGTACTTAAGTTGTTTATATAATAAATGAGAACATTTAATTTATAAATTTTAAAAGACAGCAAACAAAAATTAAACCTAAATAACCGAGTTTTGACTCGGCCTATGGAACTGAAAATCTTCTAGGCATACGGAGGTAGGTACCTACTTGAGTTGTTTATTCAATAAATGAGAACATTTAATGTTCATATTCATGCTATGTAGATAAAAATGTTTCAATGTTCGATTGCCGGTGGGGTCGGAAGAATATTGAGTACTGAACTTTTTTGGCCAAGCAAAACCTTTTCACAACTCGTATGGTTATTCCAGCATTTTACTAAGTGCCTCCTTTGCCCATCTCTGTGGCCGAGTGATCAAAAGCACTGACTTTCAACCTGGAGTTGCTGGGTTCGAATTAATAACATGAAACAAAAATTAAACCTAAATAACCGAGTTTTGACTCGGCCTATGGAACTGAAAATCTTCTAGGCATACGGAGGTAGGTACCTACTTAAGTTGTTTATTTAATAAATGAGAAGATTTAATGTTCATATTCATGCTATGTAGATAATAAAATGCCTACTTTCATCCAAGCCCAAATTTCTAATCACCCTCTCAGGCTAGTTTCACTATCGTTTCAAACCTATATCGAAATCGATGGAAAACGATTTTTCCAATTTATTGTACCTACCTATGATATAAATAAAAATAAATGAAGTATTTATGAAAAAAAAAAAAAAAAATGGCTAACCAAAAGAATGAAACC
>NW_007384252.1:0-875 GCF_000475195.1 Diaphorina citri | reverse complement strand
AAGAAAAAAAAAAAATAAAAATATAAAAAAAAAAAAAAAAAAAAAAAAAAAAATGGATCTTATACCCAACCACTGATCTTTATTTTTGAAGAGGTTTGATAGAGGGAACTGTAACTACCAAGGTCTTATTGTCCCGAAATCGAAGGGAGAAGGAAGACAGGATAGAAGAAAGCCAGCTGTTCTGAGGACAAACCTTATATGATATGTTTCAGATAAAATCCGCCCCGGGCGGCAATCGAACCTGCCACCTTGTGCTTAGAAAGCAGACGCACTACCTTCCAAGTTAACTAGGCTGACAATCTTTTTTTTTATATATCTTCAGGATAATTTACCAGGGATTACTCGTTCCGACCCTTCTGGAAAAAGGATTTACACGTACATTATAGTTAATACCTTCTATTAAGTTCTGTTTTTATTTTTATTTCCTCAGGTGACCTACCCTCTCTGTACCATAGCGTCCACGCCTCGTCTACCAGAACATTGTATTGAATATGTCAAAGTTATTCAATGGTCCAAGGAAAACCCATTCGACTGTCCCATAGATGGGGATGATCCGAACCATATTAACTGGATTTATGAGAAAGCATCGGAGCGAGCTAGTCAGTTCAACATTGTCGGAGTTACCTATAGGTTGGTACAAGGTAAGACGACTTGTGAAAATCAGATAAATAAAATATTAAGGGAGCACAGTTCGTTCAGTCATTCAGTGGTAACGTGCCTATTTGCCATGCAGAAGGGTTTGGGTTCGAGTCCTTCTACTATGTCCTTTCTCAACGGGTTCTATAGGTACTTATTTTCTGGTGTTCTTTTGTTGACCAAGCTCCTAAATCCGCCTTATTTTCAACTCGCGACAGTTTGACAAGCATTTAAGTATG
>NW_007384251.1:0-4083 GCF_000475195.1 Diaphorina citri | reverse complement strand
TAAGTTGGATTAAAAGATTATACAGGGATCTTGTTTCCAATTTGATATTCATGTCCCATGTCCACATTTTGTCTCCAGAGGACGTTTTTTGTGTGTTTTGTGTGTCGTTTATCTCTGATTGTTACTGTTTTGGGCATTAGGAAGGGTTTTCGAGTGGAGCATTGTTGAACTGAGGATTGAATCAATTCACTCTAGCCAATATTGGATATTGGAAAACCCAAATACACTGGTTCGAAACCACCATCATACACAACAGGTTCTAGACAAGGTAGGGTTAGCTATGATGGATTGGACACTTGGGCTTCAGAGATGAGACTCCTCAAGTCTGAAAACTTTTGTGTTGACTCGGGTAGTAGGGCGGACTTAATTTTATCATCAAGTATCTATTGTTTGTTGTTTGGGAATATTGTGGAAGGTAGAAGAGTGCGTTTCCTTCGGTCTTCTTACAGGAGTAGCTTGGAAGATTAGGGGACTTTGGATGTGAGTGCCTAAAGAGTCTTCCTACAACTCCTACAGGGATCAATGTTGGATAGACAGAGATTGTCCAGGATGGAGGGGCAGACGGAAAGGCAGTTTTATGAAGGTTCTAGACAAGGTAGGGTTAGCTATGATGGATTGGGCAATTGGGATTCAGAGATGAGACTCCTCGAGGCTGAAAACTTTCACATGAACTGGTGCTAAGAAGATATCCTAAATCTCAGGGCTTACCAGTTCAAAAGTTCAGTGTAAGTGAACAAACAGCGTTGGTGTCCTGGGACCACCTGATCCTAATAGCAGTGCCAGTACAAATAAGGTAATTCTCATTCATGCAAATATTTGTCTTTCAGACGAAAGAGTTTCCTCCCCACCACAAACTCCCGATATTCTCCCACGGGTCTGAAAATTGATTGAAAATTCAAAAGGTACAAATGCTCAACTCAAAACGTTTTGTTGAGATAGGTGCTGCGGTTGGCGGCATTTCGACCGCTTTTTGGCGGTTTTCGACCTTTTTTGGCGGTTTTCAGCTATACCGACTAAACTGTTAGAGATATTGTAAAAGTTAGGGTAAAAGAACACTCAAATAAGCATCATTCAATAGGATAAGGAAAGTCGTGTGATGTTCACACCAGATTTTTTCATTATGACCTACAGTATTGTTTGATTTTGATTAGGTTCATTGACCGTTTTTGCCTTGGTTCAGCAATATTTTTTCTGCCATATTTTGATAGTCAGCAATTTTATTGGCAGACATTATTTGTTTAGAGAAGCCAGGCACTTATCTGGCTCATCGCGGATTGCCATTGCATCATTCTTCAGCAATATTTTTTCTGCCATATTTTGATAGTCAGCAATTTTATTGGCAGACATTATTTGTTTAGAGAAGCCAGGCACTTATCTGGTTCATCGCGGATTGCCATTGCATCATTTTTTTTGCCTTGGTTCAGCAATATTTTTTCTGCCATATTTTGATAGTCAGCAATTTTATTGGCAGACATTATTTGTTTAGAGAAGCCAGCCACTTATCTGGTTCATCGCGGATTGCCATTGCATCATTTCTCATGGCATCATCAATGTTGAAATTTCCGATGTTAGTAATGCCAGTGTCATCGTTTCTGTCAATGTCACTGCCACGGACTTCACCCAGAATGACATCATGTGAAATGACAATGTTCTCTAATGATGCCATCGCCTGGTGACAAAATTACTCAGCATTGGTGTCAAGTATCGTGTGGTATAATTAGTGGCATATATCATGCCGAGATTTTTGATGAAACTCAAACCAGACGGAGTAAAGTATGGGTTTATTTACTTTGTTCGTCGTGTAGTTGTTACGAGTAACACTATCTTTACCAGCACATATTCCGAATATATCTTTACCAGCACATATTCCAAATATTCGTGAATTTATCTATGTAAGACGTTGAGGAATTTCATAATAATCATGTTCACAGAGTGTGACCCCAGACACTGAGTAAGCTTTGTTGTGTCTATTAATAGTAATAATTGTAGCCTTGGAAACTTTGACAGCTTGTCCTAGTATCTTAAATGAGTTAGTCCTGCATAACTATTTGTAAATTGGATGTAAAATGTAAAGACAGCTGGTAGCTAGTAATGATGTTCCTCTCAGACTTGACATGTTTGGACTTTGGAGATTTAGTAAAATGGCGTATATGTAATTTCAGCAACAAGCATATGTATTTGGCAGGATATCATTTTGGGGTCGAGTGGATTGGAACACATCACATACCTTCAGGCACACTCTATTTGTCAAGGGTCTGGGTTTTCCTTGCCTTGAGATCAATTAAATTTGAAGGAACCATTTACTGATAACAATTTGTAATGAAACATGTTTACATGTCTCAAAATTACCCCAACTCACCTTATTGCTGTTGTTAATGCCCATATTGAAGATGATGATAATGACTAAAACGAAGATAATGATAATAATTGTGTCTATAATGATAATAGTTCCTATGATGTCCATAATGATAATAATATTAATAATGTCTATAATGATAATGTTACCGATGATGTTACCAGTGGCAAGACCACGCTAGGCTACATCGTCAGCTTTGTTCCAGATCTCCTTTTGTTTACTTTGGATGATGAGATTGTCTTCGCCATGGCTATAGGAGAAGAATGTAACGCGCCGCTTGATGAGTATGATATACAGAATGTTACAAATGGAACACTTAAACACATGCTAAATAACAATGTTCCTATTCCTATAGTATCAGTACTCTACATATTTACAAGAATAATTACCAAGATACATTTCAACACAGTTATCAAAGGCATGATGCATGATGCTATTTGCTATTGAAAAAACTAATGAATGAACACAGTGATAGTTTTATAATTGGATTAATTAAGTCAGTGATAATGTGTGTACAGGTGAATAATTAAGTCAGTGGCATTATGAGGGAGAGTTATTTTGTCCAGTAGTGGTCTTTGATTAAATGTTTGACAATGATGATGTAGATGACGTTAACATGGATTTTAACTATGACGAGAATGTTGGACATGAATGAACACAGTGATAGTTTTATAATTGGATTAATTAAGTCAGTGATAATGTGTGTACAGGTGAATAATTAAGTCAGTGGCATTACGAGGGAGAGTTATTTTGTCCAGTAGTGGTCTTTGATTAAATGTTTGACAATGATGATGCAGATGACGTTAACATGGATTTTAACTATGACGAGAATTTTGGAGCAAATCAAATAAAATAGATTGTGGTCTTTGATTAAATGTTTGACAATGATGATGCAGATGACGTTAACATGGATTTTAACTATGACGAGAATTTTGGAGCAAATCAAATAGAATAGATTGCAGAAGGAGAAAACAATGATGACATTCTAGAATCCTAGATGGAAGAAAGGGTAAATTGAAATATTGCTTAACACAAGGAATCTATAATGGGACAAACAGATGGATTATGAAATATTTACCTACCTATGTAGATGAAATTGCCAGCTTAAAAACATTTAAAAGACAAAGTTATTTACTTTCATAAGTTAGGATATCCATCGTTTCCACTCCAGAAGGAGAAAACAATGATGACATTCTAGAATCCTAGATGGAAGAAAGGGTAAATTGAAATATTGCTTAACACAAGGAATCTATAATGGGAGTAATGGGACAAACAGATGGATTATGAAATATTTACCTACCTACATATGTAGATGAAATTGCCAGCTTAAAAACATTTAAAAGACAAAGTTATTTACTTTCATAAGTTAGGATATCCATTGTTTCCACTCCAGCAGTGCGGGAATCTTAAACAACCTGTATTCTTGCAAAGAATAGAATATGGATGAGAATAGATCCCCCCCGTATGAAAGTATTTGTGTACCAAACAAAACACTAGATGTTTGTTTTAATCAAATAACGCAGGTGTGTATGTAGATGTATCTGTTGCCATAACAGAGTAACGATTTTTAACAATTAATTTGAAAAGATGATTAATTATGCTTTCGAAATTTTTCAACAGGGTCTGCGGTGCGTTTCGAATGTGTGAGGATTTTGTTGGTTTGTCTTCATAAAATGTAAAAGAGTCTTTTTAATGTCTTTTTTTTTTTTTTTTTTTTTTTTTGGGGG
>NW_007384250.1:0-4083 GCF_000475195.1 Diaphorina citri | reverse complement strand
GGTCTCACAGACATAGGTCTGTCAGACCGTCCTTACGTGTGTGAAGGAAAAAGCTCGAGACTTATAGGTCTGTCAGACGTCAGACGGTCTGAGAATGAGTAATGGTTGGCTATGGTTATTAAAAAGTCCTTTGAATGAATACCGATCGGAGGTATCGTCAAAAAGATTTAGGACTTAGGAGGATAAAAGCCACGGATAGGTTTCATAGAGATTAAAAGTAATAACATTAAAAACCATCTCTCTTTTCTTGCAAAAATACAAAAATGCAGAAAAACTGAACATCTGTGAATTTGTGGATAACAACAACAAAAACCCACAGTTTAAGTTCACTTGATTGGTTTTAAGGGCGGCTTATTTCAAAGTTTCAAAAAAGTAAAAGCTGGATCTGAATATTTGTTGTTTCCTGAATAAGGACTAGCAAGTTACTACAGTACCTAGCTTATGGTTATAAAGATACCTTTAGAATCTTTAGATATACCTACCTTCAAATTCTTCAGATGACAAGGTAGATCAAAAGCTGGTAATTGTGAAGATCAATTAGAAAATTTGGTAGATTGTGAATTTGGTAGATATTATATAGATCAATATTTATTGGCGGTTGGTTGGAAGATCTAGTTTTCATTTGTAACCTGGAAAAAGAACTTGAAGTCTGATCCAAACCTACTATGATCACAAAAATCTCGAGTTTCATAGTCAAAAGCCTCTCCGAATTCAATTTTAAATGTATCTGGTTGAATGCTTTTTTGATGAAATCAGGAATCAGATTGTGATACCTACCTCAGGATTTCGTGATTCCATTACCATTTTCTATTTCCATTGTGAGTTTTTCCATTTTTCAGCGGATGTTTTCTACGTGAGGCACGTGGTAAGAACCGTTCACACAATCACACTGCAGTTGATCCAATGGCCGAGCTCGATCGAGGTAAGGTACTCTACACTAGTAGTCAATCGAATGTCGAAGTCGATAGACATCCCTGGAAGCCTGGAACACGCGACCTACTGCTCAATTCCCGCCACTCTCTCACAGACCGTGAGATAGACCGCAAATAAAGAAAATTTCATTAAGAGACTCTCTGGCCATCAAGAAAGGAATGGCAATGGAGCTCACCTTTGTAACAGATATCTCACAAAACTACAATGTATCCATCAGAAAAAATAAGATTTTGATTCAGATTCATCTTTCCAAGCGAATGATTTTTCAAACTAGGAACCAAGGAACCAAATAATCCTTAACAATAAGGATTTAAATAGAGAAAAGATCGAAAATATGGCTCCTTGATGACTTAACCCTTGGATGATAGAGTGTCAATTTTCCTTCAGATGATGTAGAATCCGCGGTGGTACAGATAGACCGCGGTCTCACAGACATAGGTCTGTCAGACCGTCCTTACGTGTGTGAAGGAAAAAGCTCGAGACTTATAGGTCTGTCAGACTTCAGATGGTCTGAGAATGAGTGGCAGTCATAAAAAAAGGCAGTTGCGCTACCTTCCAAGCTAACTAGGCTGACGCAAACACTTTGAAGCCGAGAAGAAAACTTTAAACCTTGAAGAGACATTAGAAAACAACTCCTGTTTACAGTAATCCTCTCTGAAGTCAAAAATGCAACGCTCCCGGACATACAGAAAAACAATGGCTTCTTGGAGAATGAGTGGCAGTCATAAAAAAGGCAGTTGCGCTACCTTCCAAGCTAACTAGGCTGACGCAAACACTTTGAAGCCGAGAAGAAAATTTTAAACCTTGAAGAGACATTAAAAAACAACTCCTGTTTACAGTAATCCTCCCTGAAGTCAAAAATGCAACGCTCCCGGACATACAGAAAAACAATGGCTTCTTATGGAGCTCAGAAGAACATTAGAATTGAGGCAATGTTTTATTGTAATGACCGAAAACAAAAACACAATCACAAATGAAGCTGAGGAGTCATAAAAAAGGCAGTTGCGCTACCTTCCAAGCTAACTAGGCTGACGCAAACACTTTGAAGCCGAGAAGAAAACTTTAAACCTTGAGGAGACATTAGAAAACAACTCCCGGTATACAGCTTTACAGTAATCCTCCCTGAAGTCAAAAATGCAACGCTCCCGGACGTACAGAAAAACAATGGCTTCTTGTGGAGCTCAGAAGAACATTAGAATTGAGGCAATGTTTTATTGTAATGACCAAAAACAAAACACAATCACAAATGAAACTGAGGCCCATTAGGTTTGAGGTTCTTTAGTCTTCTGTATGTGCTCTTACAAGGTGTACTCAGAAAACGAGACAATACTAGAAGCTAAGGCCAGACACTCGGGCTGAGGCCATTGGACAGACAGAAGTTTTACAGACCTAGGTCTCGAGCTTTTTCCGCCACACACGTTAAGACGGCCTTACAGACCTAGGTCTGTGAGACGGTGTCAGCGTAAATGGTGGGCATAACTAACGGCCTACTAAGTAGTTATGCCACACGAAACGTATCTACTTACACTGAGCGTATTAGGTATTCCTTTATGCTTATTAACAAATTCCACTAGTTATAACCAGCGGTGCTGGAAAGCGGTTATAACACGTTCTATGTACCAGTTCCGTATGAATTACTGAAGTTGGGTAACGTTGCGCGTTGTCAGCGTCTGGAATTATGGATAGATGACCAACAATACTTATGTACCTACCATCTACCTACCTACCTGTCTGAAAAAATTATGGTGTGAGGTACCTACCCAGCCTACATGCCTGTTTCCGTACACAGATACTATCAGGACCACCCGCTACATTCCGAGAAGAATTCAAATCAAAGCCAAGAGAGCCAAGACAAATGATAACAATGATATTGTTTCAGAGAAGACTCAGAGATGATTAATTGATCCTCAAGCTGGAAGGGGCCCGAGGAATCTAACATCTCCCTAGTTGGTATGAATTAATTAAATGGAAACATTGGGTGCCATCATTAGGTGAAACAGATGGGCATGCTAATAGGTTTTTATTCTAATGGGCATAGTCAACTCCAAATGCAGAATCGCTGCAAGGACGATGTTGTTTAGGGGCCATAACTGCCAAGGTCTTTAGTGACGGAAGATCTTCGGAGACGGAAGGATTATGCTTGTAGAAATGTTAAGGAACGAATGCAAAGGAACGAATGCAAAGGAACGAATGCAAAGGAACGAATGCAAAGGTCATCTATCCATAATTCCAGAAGGAGACGGAGGAACGAATGCAAAGGAACGAATGCAAAGAGTAAATAGAGTGTTAAGTAACTTGTTTGTTGATGGATGGAGAGCTCAAAAACATTAAAACAAAAGAAAATTAAATAGCTAGCCTCGTCAAAAGAAACATGGAGAACGTGGCAGAGCAAGAAGAAATCATGGAAAAGAACTCCGAGAAAAAGAATACCTATCTAGAGAAGGAGAAAGAAGCAGAACTAGAGAAGATAAATTAAAAATCTCTGGAGAAAGATATAAAAAAAGGTGATAAGAAAGATGTTAATGAAAAGGAATTTGACGAAGAAGAAAAAAGAAAAGGAGGAGGAGGAGACGAAGGAAAAAAAATTGATGGAGAAGAAGGAGACGGAGGAAGGAGCTGCTCTGTAATTAAAAGAGATCAAAGCGGGTACTAATAAAGATAATGACTGCTCATGCATAAAAGTTGTCTCTAATGAGCTTAAATGAGGGTTAATGAAAAGTTCCATACAGATTTCGTAGAATGGCCATTAAAAAACTACTAAGATTATAAAACTAGGATTATAAGATTTCCAAGCACCTTCTAACTTCCAAGTACGAGCACCTACCTATGTACCTAAGTGTAAGTATTTTCATAAGTACTCATTTGTGTTGGAAATTTGCTGGGAAGTTTGGCGATTAGTGAAACACCTTGATGAATATTTTGATTATTTTGGCAAAGGTGAGGTTGTCTATGGACCTAAGTTATTCTCTCATCCCCTGATTAGTAAACATGTATCATGTAGCTCATGTAGATAGAGGTATCGGGACCTGCTTTGTAACTAAACGGTGGAGTACTGAAAGTTTTTGAAAATGGATCTGTATAAATGTACAAACAGTGTGAGTTACCCTCATTTGAAGGAAAAATGTTTTCCAAAGGATTGATGACTCCTAG
>NW_007384249.1:0-4085 GCF_000475195.1 Diaphorina citri | reverse complement strand
CTTACTTATCATTTTTTCTAAAATCTTATTTGTACAACATAAAAGTGAAATCGGTCTGTAATTCACAGCTTGTAACGCATTCTTTTCCGGTTTCAAAATAGGTATAATGAATGCAGTTTTCCAAATCTCTGGAAAAATTCCTTTATTCGTCCTAATTCAAAATTCTGCTTTTCCATTGGCTATTACACTTGTAAGATACTTTTCCATACTTTGGTGATTTAGGGCACTGTAGGTAATTTCGTTCAGGACAGCCACAGTACTATCACGTCACGTGACGTAACTTGATGGTAGTGTGGCTGTCCTGAAAGAAATTACCTACAATATGCGTATTATGGGAAAACTTTGAACTACATCTTTCTGACCAACCATGACTTCACGTAACGTAATGGTAGTGTGCTTCTATTATTCCATTTCAATTCAATTCAATTCATATTTTTATTGTGATATTTGACAAGAAACATTTTACACAATTTACAATAATAGGGGGGGGGTGCTAATAATAATACTAAAAAAAAAAAAACCAATATGACTATTTATCTACCAGGATAAAATAAAATACAGAAAAAACTAATTAGTCATTACATAAAAAGAAAAGAGCATAAAAACTATTACTTACATCTATGAGGAACGCTATGCAGACACACTTTGTTATCCACGGAGATGCTGAGTACAGACGCTTCACATACAGAAGTCACAGTAGAGTCAAAAGCTTTGGGCAGGGCGGGTACGAATTCGAGCCCCGTGATGAACATGTTGTGAGCACTGGGCACGTGAAGTAATGGCTGGAAATGAAAATAGAATAGAATATAAAATATGCCTTGTTTACATTGCCAGCGTATAGGACTGAAAAGTCCCTTTACTCTCGCATTTTATAATACCAACATATATTACAGTAATTACAGGACTGAAAAGAGCTTGTGCCACGGATGGTATACCCATCCGTGGCACAAGCTCTGCTTATACGGATGGGTATACCATTTATAAAAAAAATGTATGTTCTGAGTTTTTTATCGATCAAAAATAAATGGAAACTTGTTAAAAAAAAAAAAAAAAAGAAAAGAAAAGAAAAGTCCCTTTACTCTCGCATTTTATAATACCAACATATATTAGAGGACTGAAAAGTACCTATTACTCTTGCATTAAGTTCTACCATTCGGCGCGAATAGCTTACTTTCTACAGTGTTAGAGCGTCTTAAAGGAAAAGAGGTTTGATAGAGGGCACAGTAACTACTTAGGTTAGGACCTAACGTCCACTTTCTCAAACACGTCCAAACTAACGAATTTCATTGCATTGCATGTTGCATTGCACGTTGCATTGCACAAGTCTGGACCCACCATAACGGAAAAAGTATCCAACTTTCGTCTTCAGACTGTCTGAGACACTTCTAGGTCTGACCACACACTGTTCCGGCGGTCTCGGTCTGAGAAACAGTTGGAGCGTCCGTGGCTGGCCCAAGTTATTTCGTGTATAATTTTGTTTTTCGACGTGTAAATAAGAAGTTTTGCACCGTAATGCATTGAATTTTTACCTGTAGGTACCCTAAATCACCAAAGTATGGAAAAGTATTTACAATTCCATATTTCAATATGATTCGTCCAAATTCAAAATTCTGCTTTTCCATTGGCTATTACACTTGTAAGATACTTTTCCATACTTTGGTGATTTAGGGCACAGTATTGACATAACGAAGGGTAGACATTTTGCAGGTGCAGATGGTTTTTGAAATGGCACTCTGGGTTTTTTGTTTTACATTTTAGTATATGAATGCATTCATATACTATGATCCGAAATGAGCTAAGTCCCAAATACAAATGTTTTTAGAGAGAAGCAGAAATTTACATACAGAATCAACAAAAGAGCAGTCATATTCGATGATTTTCATTTTAATTTAATGTACCTAATTTTGTTTTACATTTTAGTATATGAATGCATTCATATACTATGATCCGAAATGAGCTAAGTCCCAAATACAAATGTTTTTAGAGAGAAGCAAAAATTTACATACAGAAACAACAAAAGAGCAGTCATATTCAATGATTTTCATTTTAATTTAATGTACCTAATTTTGTCTTACATTGTCAGCTGGGACTAAAAACATTTAGCTACGAATGGGTACAATAGCTCTTCCTATCTTAATGGATTTCGGCACTTAGCTCATTCAAGCAGCGTGAATCGAACCCAAGACCTACCTCTTACAAGGCAAGCGAATTACCGTCAAAGATGACTAGGCTGGCTTAGTGTGTTACACATTAATTTAATCAACGTATTTCAGAAGGAAGTATTATTTTCGTTGCTAAAGTTCGTGTTTACGAAAATTTCAATAGAATGAAAATAAACTGCTTACATAACTCTCATTCAAGCTTATCAACATTCATAACCTCGTCCATTGTAAGTTGTTCCTCATGTAAATATATTCCTCAATAGATTTCGCTGCTAATATTAAGTCCTTTTAATTTCCGATCTCTACAACTATATTTTCTGATCTATTCGTGGTTATTTTCTCTCCCCAATATCCTATGTACGAGGATTCAAATATCTCCTTCAGCACAACATAGGAATTCAAAGTTTCTTCAATCACTCGAATTCCTCACACGAATATTTATTCGTCCAAACTTCCAAAGTTTACAAATTTTCCGAACGTTTCTTCGTTTCGTACAATGTGAACGGACTGTTATTGAACAAAATATTTGTACCTACTCACAAATTTGGGAATTCTGAATTTGCAGTTTGTATGCCTTCAGCACAACATAGGAATTCAAAGTTTCTTCAATCACTCGAATTCCTCACACGAATATTTATTCGTCCAAACTTCGAAAGTTACAAATTTTCCGAACTTTTCTTCGTTTCGTATAATGTGAACGGACTGTTATTGAACAAAATATTTGTACCTACTCACAAATTTGGGAATCCTAAATTTGCAAAGTTTGTATGTTCTCTCACAGTACTGAGGTATGTGAGAAATGAGGAAATTTGCAAAGTTTGTATGTTCTCTCACAGTACTGAGGTATGTGAGAAATGAGGTTCAATTTCAATTTCAAAATGTCCAATACATTTCTATGGTTTTTCGGTGTTTGAGCGACTCACACTTCGGGTTAAGGGTTGAAAACATCCTCCTACATATAGGAATAAAAGGAATTTGGGAGAACGACCCAATGGCCAAGTTCTCGACATTTCAAAATAGGAATAATTCAGATAATTCCTTATTTCCCCCCGTTAAATCCCATGGGAATAATTCAGATAATTCCTTATTTCCCCCATTAAATCCCATGGGAATAGTTCAGATAATCCCTTTTTCCCCCCCTTAAATCCCATCACCAAATCCTCCCCACGCAATTTCAATTTCAAAATGTCCAATACATTTCTATGGTTTTTCGGTGTTTGAGCGACTCACACTTCGGGTTAAGGGTTGAAAACATCCACATATAGGAATAAAAGGAATTTGGGAGAACGACCCGATGGCCAAGTTCTCGACATTTCAAAACATGGGAATAATTCAAATAATTCCTTATTTCCCCCCGTTAAATCCCATCACCAAATCCTCCTCACAAATAAAACTACTCCATGTTCTAGTTCTTAAGAAGCTTTTCTATAATAATTTTACCTAAACAATATAGATTTTAAGATTTGAAACATTATTAAGCACTTCGGTAGAAAATAAAAAGTCTCTTTCTATTTGTAACGTGTATAAAACTATTGGAGTGATCAAATAAAACATAAAATTATTTTAAAATATTTCAATACAAATGTGAAGTGTTTCTATTTTTAATACTAGATAATATTGGATACAAGGGGTACTAGATAATATTGGATTCTTTCTATTCCTCTGCTAGAGAAGATTTTCATGTGGGGATAAAACATAAAATTATTTTAAAATATTTCAATACAAATGTGAAGTGTTTCTATTTTTAATACTAGATAATATTGGATACAAGGGGTAGATGGGTCACTCGCTCATTTTTACTTTCTAGCTAGATATTCCTCTGCTAGAGAAGATTTTCATGTGGTATGCCCGGACGGTCACCCATCCGGACACAAACCAAGCTAAACGTTGCTTAACCTTGGTGTCGTGTCCTATTGAAAATTT
>NW_007384248.1:0-4085 GCF_000475195.1 Diaphorina citri | reverse complement strand
AACCACTATAATACCAAGGTTCGTTTTTCTTTTCATTTCCCCATATATTTACTCCTTTTGGCCTCTTCTGGTTTTTATCCCAACCAAGTTCTTCAGGACAATCAAGTTCGTCTGTTTGTTCTAAGTTCTAAACTAGCTGTGACAATTTTATGAAAATGGAAACAATGGAAGCATTTTTTCCCGTTAAACTTTAATACTCCTAGACACTTTAATATCCAACTTTAATACTCCTGGAACTTTAATATTCCCAGACACTTTAATATTCCCTTATCTGCATCCATGCATGACTCCCCCATCCTGCTTCCAACTTCCAAGTTTTGGCACATTTCCTTTTTTCCTCCGTCTGCTCCCTGCACCGTCTGTACTAGTTTTCCTCTATCTTGTTACGTTATATCTTTTTACATTCCGACTTCCTGTATTTTTTGCATTGTTATTTCGTACCTATGTAGGTATATTGAATTGCGAGGGGTTTTTGGACATACTATATTTGTTCCTTCAAGGCGTCTGCTCCCTGCACCGTCTGTACTAGTTTTCCTCTATCTTGTTACGTTATATCTTTTTACATTCCGACTTCCTGTATTTTTTGCATGGTTATTTCGTACCTATGTAGGTATATTGAATTGCGAGGGGTTTTTGGACATATTATATTTGTTCCTTCAAGAAACCACTATAATACCAAGGTTCGTTTTTCTTTTCATTTCCCCATATATTTACTCCTTTTGGCCTCTTCTGGTTTTTATCCCAAGTTCTTCAGGACAATCAAGTTCGTCTGTTTGTTCTAAGTTCTACACTAGCTGTATAGACCACCCACCTTGATCACGATCTTCCCATCCGATGTCCAACAGTTGGTATTCCCGTGAATTTTCCTCGCCTCCTGGAGAATGGCAACCCGCTGCCTCGTGAGGAATTCTGTTACCATGAGGGGGGACTTAGCAAGGGCCTTCTTGGCAGAGTAGATCTGTCTTCGATACCTGTACGAATAAAATTTCACGATTATCGGCCTTGCCCTATCCCTCCTCATGCCAAGGCGATGGCACCGCTCGATACATTCCACCGAGAGACCAAGCTGTAGCTTGTTGTTGATTACCGCCATAACGAGGGCCTGGCAGTCCTCCTCAGTCTCCCTCTTGTCCGGGTCTGCCTCTGGTATACCACGGAACAGTAAGCAGTTCCTCCTGCTGTATTGGTCCGAGGCCTCCAGTCGCTCCTCCAGTGCGCTGATTTTGGCATGCATGGTCGCCAACTCCTGTGTCACCATATCCTGTAGCACCTGGAACGCCTGTTGAAGGATTTCGAGCGGTTTCTCGTGGGAGGGACCAGCTGCTAGACGGAATTCGTCCATGCTGGACTTGAACTCTTGCACGAGGTTCTTCAGAGCCTCAACAGCAGCCATAACACTATTCGCACCACTGAAGTACCTATTCTATTTGGTTCAGGAAATGAAAGAAAAAAGAGAGCATGTGATGTGCGATAGTAGCACAACGTTAGAGTGAGGCTATACAAGTACCGTGTGTGACAATTATTATTTTTTTTTAAAAAAATTATATCACAAAGCACTTATATTATATGAAGTAACTAAAAATGTCACAAGAAAGAGCAGAAAAAACTGAACAAGGCAAAATTTAAAAGAAAATATTAGGACTAAAAAATAAATTGATACAAAAAGATTTGAGAAGAGCAAGATATTATCGTGTTAACTTCACCTACTATAGCAAAAAGCCATAGATCGAAGATCGATGTAAATAATTTTAGACATCTGTGCCATTATGTGATTGGTGAAACCACCACACATAATTTAGTCATGCCCTAATAGCCTAAAACCATATAAAAAACCCTTACCTACCTATAAAATTAATAAAACCCATGTTTATTATATTTTTGTATCTCAATTAAAAATAATTAGCATAACAAATTTAATAATAGAAAGTAAAAATGCACTGAACAAGTGGTTAAGTGGTCAATTAATACTTTACCCACCACTTTAGAGTACCTACATAATATGTTATGTAAATGGAAGATATTTTCCCAACAGGAATAAATAATAACGCTTCGCCAGGAAAAAAGAAAAGCATGTGGGCGAGAATATTGAGTTTAAGCGTTCTCTGCCATTTGACCTCGTTCAGGTAGCCATCCTGCCTTGAAAAAAATATCCTAAAGTCCTAAACAATTTTCCATTTTCCTCAAAGTCTGAATTTTGCTGTCCATTTTTCTATGTATCACACGGAATGATATCCCCGTTCATTTACTACAAAACGACATTACATTTAATTGTTTTTTGATTGGAAATATTCATATGCTGATGGCACAACAACCCACACGGAATGATATCCCCGTTCATTTACTACAAAACGACATTACATTTAATTGTTTTTTGATTGGAAATATTCATATGCTGATGGCAAAACCATCTGAATTCCGGCACGTTTCACCAACTGCACTTGTCATTAAGGACAGGGTGGGCCTCTGTGTCTTCAACAAAACGACCAGACAGACAGGCACTAGTGGTTCAAACTAGTTTCGAAGTCCAGGGTTCGATTCCCAACATACTCGAGAATTTTGTATGTAAATCTAATTATTTAAAGTTGTTACTATTTGATGTTCTTTGGATTGTATTGGACTGAAAAATGAGGTATTGGACTAGCCTAGAACCTTATCCTTTTTGGACAGAAAAAAACATACTCCAGAATTTTGTATGTAAATCTAATTATTTAAAGTTGTTACTATTTGATGTTCTTTGGATTATATTGGACTGAATGAGGTATTGGACTAGCCTAGAACCCTATCCTTTTTGGACAGAAAAAAAAAAATTCCTCTCCCCTCCCTTCTCTTCTTATCCATTCCATTATATTCCTTTCTCTTCCCTTCTCCTCTCCGTTCTCTTCTTCTCCACACTAATCTCCATTCCTTTCCATTCATTTCTCTTCCTCTCCATTCCTTAATCCTCACCTCCATTAATTTCCCTTTATCTCCATTCTTTTCCACTTATCTCATCCCTATCTCTCTTTTCTCCTTCCTCTTCCTCTTTCATTTCTCCTCCGTAACTCTTCCTTCAGTTCCTTCTCCTTTTCTTTCATCACACAGGTAACTTTTGAAATGCTTTTTTTATAGGACCGCGGGCCAAATGTCAGAGGTATAGCAGTTTTCAATGTATAGGATCATAATAGTTTAGTGTAAAAAAAAGCCAATCGGGAAAAGGATTTTTTTTTTTTAATCATGAGATAATGATAATGACCGACTGATAAGGATAACAAAAATGTTCTCTCCGTGTTATCAACATTGGTGATAGTTCCGATGGAATCCGCTGGATGTCGTTAGCGGTATCACAATTCGTTGACGTCTTATCACTTATTCTTAGTATTTTATCAGTTCGCGTAAATTTTAAAGATGAAGGAATTAATGAAAATATGTATGTATGAACGCATTTTTCTCGTCTCACGTCTTTGAACGATGAATAGGTGGATTCTACTTGAGGAAAACTGACCGCCGAGAATGAACCTTATCACTGTTTAAGACTTTAAGATAAAATCTGCCCCGGGCGCGAATCGAACCTATGTCCTATTCTTTGAACGATGAATAGGTGGATTCTACTCAAGGAAAACTGACCGCCGAGAATGAACCTTATCTGTTTAAGACTTTAAGATAAAATCTGCCCCGGGCGCGAATCGAACCTATGACCTAGCACTGTCAAGGAAGATCCGATAGTCCGATACTCTCCAAGCAAGCTAGGTTGTCTTGTTCAAAATAATATACCTACAGATAGAGAATAAATGGAGAGCATTAAGCAAGAACCATACATAAACCAATTCCCCTGAGGCGGATTTCACATCTAGAGTATGTCCTATGACCTAGCACTGTCAAGGAAGATCCGATACTCTCCAAGCAAGCTAGGTTGTCTTGTTCAAAATAATATACCTACAGATAGAGAATAAATGGACAGCATTAAGCAAGAATGCAACTGAAGGAAACTGTAGTATACGGCAGTTTTCATGTTGATGGCTACATAGTCTTATGGGTAGGCTTGCCAAACGTCCCGAATTGGCCGGGACAGTCCCGAATTTCAGGGGGTGTCCCGGCGTCCCGTTCAG
>NW_007384247.1:1609-4085 GCF_000475195.1 Diaphorina citri | reverse complement strand
GCGTCAAATTAAAACAAGCTCTGTTTTGCTGATATTGCGAAAATGTCAGTCAGTCGAGAAAAATAAATTGGAATTACATTTGAATCTTTCAATGATTCAATTCATTCATTAAAATTCAACTCAAGTTGTGAGTTGTAACTTATTTTCGTAAGCACACACGTCGTAAAACAAATTAAAATTATCTATAGATCTCATTTTTTAATTAATTGAATTCATTCATTAAACCATAGGGGCAGTAGGTATTTGATATGAAATATGCCTGAAAATTCAACCCAACATTCACTCCACTTCTAATGGGAGAGGGAGAGAAATATAAATATATAGAGAGAGAGGGGGAGGCAGAGAGAGATGGAGGGAAAAAGTACGAGAGAAAGAGGGAGAGGGAGGAGAGAGGGAAATCTGCTAGCATTTGTTCCAGAATATGTAATGAGAGGTGTATTAACGTCCCTTGTTCAGTACATAACTAGGTTCATTGTTTGTCAGGAAGAGACAAAGGGAAAAGCCCCTTGTACAATAAAATTGTATACAATATACATTGTAGCCCAAAGTCACATTGTAAAGTATATACATATAAATCATTAAATATATAAAACAAATATAAATAAAATGTTTAAAATACTAAAAAGAAACATTGTGTTTGAATCATGTTTAAAACCTGATGTTTTAAACATGTCAACCCTGGTACATGTTACCTCTACTGTGAAAGTAGTTTTGTGAAAATATATTTTTTCCAAAACTCCTGAGCCCGTTCCATCAAATCAGCACACAAAACAGCATCAAATGGAACCTCCAGTGTGGTAATTTTCCCAGAAGATTCAAAATCTGGATGAGCCACTGAATAAATGGCCTTGTCCTTTAAACAAAATAACATTTGTAACATAATCTGTGCCTCATACTTTGGGGCTGGTTTTGTCAACCCTGATGCAAAGTACGAGGGAAATGTCTTGTCAGACATAGGGCATTTGATTTCCACAACATGGGTGTTAGTTACACCATCTGGGGATGCACCGAAAATTGGGTACTCCTTATCAAGTACAAGCCCAGATGGTGCAATTTGTCCCCATGTTCTTTCCAATTGCTTCATCACTATGCCTTCTAATTTTCTCCCCCTCTCCATGGCCTTGGAGTCTCTAATCTTTGAGGCTCCTAGGATAGTATTAACTAAAGTACCATTTTCCGTTGTACACCTTGAGGCCTCAAAAAGTTTAGATGCTGTGACCCGACCATACCTATACTCAAACCACAGGTAGGAAGCACTCTGGCTCAGAGTGCTGTCTCTCACACCCCTACACTCACTTTCTGTCATTTTGCTCTGGCAAAAATTGAGGAATTCCTCAAAATCTCCTCCATTTTTCTTGAATTCCAAAATCAAATGATGGATTGATATTGAAGAGCTCCCATCTATTTGGCTCAAGAACATGCACTTCACATTTCTTCCTCGGAGTTCATCAGCAATGGATTTTTTGAAGTCTTGAATCTCCTCTTCACTAATTTCTACAACAGACATTGCTACTTCTTGATCCAGTGGCAGGCATTTTGAAGACCCTGCCTGACTTAGCCTGGACCGTCTCCAATAACACTCTTTCTCTGTCACTGAAGGCTCAGAATTTTTGTGATGCAGCCATGTCACAAAAGCAACAGCATGCTTGCAACCACCTGAAACATATTAAACAGGTCAAATTTAATAAATCAAATTTAATCGGGCATTCTGCAATCTGCATTGTACAAATGTACGAAAAGCGAAAAGAAGTATAAAGGACCTGAAATATTTTACCAAGTGGAAAGTTAAAAGAGAAAGTTGAAAACCCAGTTTTCCATACGTTAACACTAGTAAAATCATTGTCTGCTAAATGCTTTGTTAATTCTACAAATAGAAACAGAGAGTCTCAAGTAAGTATCAAATTTCATTGTGCACATGCAACTACCTACCAAGAGTAAGGTAGAACAATCTGGACTCTCTTGTCTGCCTTTGTCATTTGTACCCGTTGAATAAAACTCAACACCATACAGTTTATACCATCAAGAATCAGTTCAAAGGTCAACTTCAGTTGCTTTACTTTTGACCAGTCTCATTATTGTTTAGTTCAATTCCTATTTTTCACACAAGGACAAGCTATAAGTATTTATCATTGAGCCATCGGAATGAAAATTTATTGTTACTCTAGTAAGAGGCTTCCATATTTAACATTCTTAGACCTAAAAAATTCTAATTAGGTACTTGCTCTTTTCAGAATGGGACGACGTAAACAGAAAAGCTCCGACTCAATATCTGCTCAATGCAATGGGGATTCTTCTGAGTCAGGAAGATCAAGAGATCCTTCTCAAGCACCTGGTAAGTTTTATGTACACTATGCATGTAATCCCTCTTGAGTGTGACACTACTTTGAAAACAAAAAAATGTAGTTGTGATTTATTTGTCTCAGTGGTGTAGTGGTCAAGATGCTTGCCTGGTAAACAGGGTATGAGTTCATCCCAC
>NW_007384247.1:0-798 GCF_000475195.1 Diaphorina citri | reverse complement strand
AATGTCAATGTTGTTTCTACCCCAGTAGATGCAGGTGTACCTCCGACTGTCGAACCGACTATGGACATGGAGGACGAAGATCTCAGCCTCATTCTAGCGCAACCCTAGAGTCACCTGACAAGGACAAGGCAGCAGTTAACATTAATGTGTCTGCGGACATTGAACAAGTTCCTATTGACAATGTCAATGTTGTTTCTACCCCACTAGATGCAGGTGTACCTCCGACTGTCGAGCCTACTATGAACATGGAGGACGAAGACATGGACACCCAGCAAGATAAATGTAAGAAACGCGCCCATACTGAGTTATCCCCTCCTAGGGAAAATGATAAGAAGATTCGTGCGGGAGATAATAATGATGTCATGAGTAGTATCCAACCTCTGGTTGTAAAGCATGATCCTTCTATTGACCCTCTTGTTTTCATTGACCTTATTCGTGACCTCAAAGCTTCTAGAAGGAAGTTGGAATTAATTTCTGATGATTATGATATGAATCCTCAAAGTGTAGTTGACATTCTTGAGAAAATAGTTGCCGAGCCATCTGTTGAGTCCAAAATTAAAAACAGACTTAAGAACCTTCACAAGGTTCTCGTAGGTATCATTGTCACCGGTAATGATACCTCAAAGGCTCAATCCAATAATCAATAATATACTCATTACCTATTCCCCCCTCCCCTTTTTTCTTGTACTTATCCTTTCTGTTATTCCCTTATTGTGCCCCCTCTTCCATACCCCTTCATATTCTTAACCTCCTAAGGTACGTCAAAAAAAAAAAAAAAAAAAAAAAAAAAAAAAAAAT
>NW_007384246.1:0-4046 GCF_000475195.1 Diaphorina citri | reverse complement strand
AAAAAAGCCATTTTAATCATCAAAATTTCATCTACATGATGCCGTTTATTTCATTCCTTAATTCCCAGCCGTTTCTGAAATATAAGCGTGGTTCGCAAATCACGAACCACCCTGTATATCTTCTATTTATATTGTTGTAACTTATTCGACCATTGTTATTATCTTCATTCTCTTCTCAATCGTGTCTTTTTCAGCAGCTGTCAACATACAAGGTGTCCCCGGACACACCATTGTTATTATCTTCATTCTCTTCTCAATCGTGTCTTTTTCAGCAGCTGTCAACATACAAGGTGTCCCCGGACACGAAAAGCAAAGCCAAATTTTTTTTTTTTTTTTTTCAGCTTAACTCCATCCATACACAACAATGGCCCGTCCACTATATATTTTTACTTTCCTTATCCTTTAGGAAGGAAAATAATGTAATTTTTATTACTATCGTCCTCTTTGGTCCGCCTGGTAATCATAATCAGGAGGGCGTGGGTTCGATCACAGCCGAGGTATGGAATTTTATCCTAATTTATTTGAGAATTTTAATACATAATAATAGAGCTCTAAGGGTCAGGTGGTAGAGAACGCCTAAGGCGTTAACCTCGCCTAGTGATTGCCTTCCACTCAAGAGTCTATTATTATTACTATCGTAATAAGAAAGGAAGGACGGGCTAAAAGGTCACTCTGAGGGTCTTTTTGGGGGATAAGACCTTTAGAAACAAGGAAAATATGTAATAAAAAAAACTATCGATGGCGCCGACTATCGATAGTTCTCCTCTATTTTTACTTTCTATTACTGTTCCTCTTCTGAAGCTCGTTAGCCCTCTTTTGGCGCGGTAGCGTCTGCACTAAACGTGGTTAAAACCTGGATGGGTGATCATCGGGGCAATCGCCTGCTGATGGCTTTTCCCGGCCCCACTCAGGCTGGGTGAGGTTAATGTGAGGAGGCGGATAGCTTGTCCACGAATGGAGGGTAAAATCCCCCGTCACGAGAAGACCCAAGTTATAAAAGTGACGTTAAATCCCTATACCTACCCCAAACCATAGGAAATCCAAGAGAAGAGCAGATTCTCTATAGTGTGTCCAGATCAATGTGACAGCGAAAAAATAGGCAATGTTGCCAAACATGTCACATATGCAATGGTAGAGAATCTCTAAAAGGGGAAGCTATATTGCACAGTGCTTCCTCCAACAGTGAAACAAATTCAGGTAAGGCGATATCAACCTTACCTGTTCTGGAATCCAACCACTGAACTTAGAGCTACCTCTGCATTTTAGAAGAGAGAGTTTATCAAAAATAGACCTTTACCTGAATAATTGCAACAATGTAAGGATTTCCTGCAATCTGATTGGTTCCTTCATTTTGGGTTGATGACTCATTGCTGTCACATTGATCTGGATGAACTATAATCGTTTCCGTTTCCGAAAGGAAAATGTTAACTTTTTGGCGCATACCTATCATGACGAAATCTTGTTCAAGCACGAGAATCCAGATTTTCTTGAAACAACAAGCAAAATTAAACATATGTTAAAAGGGGATTCAATAAAAATCATTTCCTTCGACTCAAGAAACCTGAACGGATCGGACCAAACGCAACAATTAAACTATGATTAACCCACTGCAAAAAAAAAAAAAAAAAAAAAAAAAAAAAACAAATATTAAAAAAAAAAAAAATTGCTTAATCCAAATTTAAAAATGGCTTCCAGAGGGGAGGGGGTCATCAGGCCTAGGTTCATCAAGGGGGCCTGAAACCATTTCTGTAGCAAGGGAAATTTCAGGCTGTTTAAGGTCCCCCAGTCAGCCTAGTTAGCTTAGTTGGTAGTGCGTCTGCCTTGTAAGCGCTAGGCCGCGGGTTCGATTCCCGCCCGGGGCGGATTTTATCCTGATGGGATAATGTTCGTTCTCGGAACGGCTGGGTTTCTCCTATCCTGTCTTCCTTCTCTCTTCGATTTCGGGACGATAAGACCCTAGCAGTTACAGTTCCCTCTGTCAAACCTCTTAAAAACAAAAGATTAAAAGTTAATCGCAGTTTAAATCTCCAAGTGTGGCTTCTGGCCATAAAAGTTCCAACACTGATAATACTGATATTTTCGACTTTTTCCCGATTTTGAAAATTTGTACCGATTCCAAATTTTCATTCGAAGATCGTACTGGGTCCCTCATAAATAAGTCCTTATAATGCAATAGGAAAAAAATCTCCATCAAGGTAGGATGTCCATTGTCTATTTGTCCAACCCGGGACCATACTGTATAATTATCTAGTAACCTGAGCTCTGCTCTGAGAAGGTAAAAGAAGTTTGGTATCCAACAGAGTTGAATCAACTGGAGGTTCTCTGAACACTCTCAGCCTCAGCATATTCTGAGTTCTGAGTTTCAGTTAACATTAGCAATTTATCATCAACGTTTACACGTCAAACTATACACGCGGTGCTCGCTACTTTCGGATTTAGTACGGAGTGACTTTATTATTTAAAGAAAAGAAAAAAATAAATTTAATAAATTCTCTTTGAAAAACCTACGTGAAAAAGGATTTACAAAGAAAAATTAAGGAAAAATATCCTCGCCAACATTTAACAAAAGAGAAGAAATACGCAGTGTTAGTTTTAAATAGCAATTTTAAAATATAAAATTTAGAATCGTTTTAAAAAATTCAACAGGTGTTCTTTTTGCTGTTCAACCATTTTTTGTACTTTTTTTTTTTTTAATTGTGAATTGTGATTGAAGTTTTTAATAAAGGAATCTTTTTAAAAGTGTGATTGTGAGAAGATACTTATTTAAAAGTTGATTGAACAGATCTTCATAGGTACAGGTTGTTCATTTTTGTACAAATGAAAAGAATCATTTAAAATAAGATTGACTTAAAAGACCGTCCATTCAATATTGTTTAACAGTAAAAAAAAAAAAAATAAAAAAATAAAAAATAAAAAATTTATTTAGAATTGTGTTAAATAATAGAGCATTCAAAATATTAGTTAAACAACTAAATAGTTCAGAATTGTGTTAAATAATAGTCAAATCAGCAAGTTAACAGTTTGACCATTGAGTTTATTTAAAATCGTGTTAAATAATAGTTCACATTAGTTAACAGTTAAACAACTATAAATCACGTTAAACTAGTTAAATGACGCAATGGGCGCGAAAATGCTAAGTGCAAGTATGTTGGTTTTGAAGTACACTGTTGGCGTTTTGGTGTTAGTGAGCTTTTGTGTCCAAACAGTACAAAATGTACCCGTCATCAAGATGCATTCCCGTGAGTTGAATCTTATCTGAGGGGGACTATGAAAAAAGGGCAATTTTAAAAATAAAATACAGATGGCCCTTCTTTGATTGACTCCCTCTATAAAAAAAAAGCTGCAAGAAGGAGCTGTAAAAACAGAGGTCTTATCGTCCTGAACGTGAAGGGAGAAGGAAGACAGGATAGGAGTAAACCAGCCGTTCCGAGAACGAACCTCATCTGTTTCGGATAAAATCCGGCCGGGCGGAAGTCGAAGCCGCGACCTGCCGCTTACAAGCAATCAAATGCTATAGGCGTATTAAATTTACTGGAGTAAACCAGGAAAAATCCGGCGGAACCTCATCTGTTTCGGATAAAATCCGGCCGGGCGGAAGTCGAACTCGCGACCTGCCGCTTACAAGCCATCAAATGCTGTAGGCGTATTAAATTTACTGTGTTTTCCTTTCGGAGGCAATTTCCCCACTTCCAGATGGCGGATTTCCCATTGTTGAGTAGGTACAGTTGCTACCACGCCGAAAGAGGGAAAATGAGCTTCAAAAGAGAGGAATTCGTCCAAGGTTCCGAAAGAAAAATACGACCAATCTCATTTTAAAGACCAAATTCCAGTCTAGTTAGCTTGGAGGGTAGCGCGTCTGCCTTGTAAGCGCTAGGTTGCGGGTTCGATTTCCGCACGGGGCGGACTTTATCCTAAACAGATAAGGTTCGTTCTGGGAACGACTTGCTTTCTCCTATCCTGTCGTCTTTCTCTTCGCTTTCAGGACGATAAGACCTTAGCAGTTACAGATCCCTCTATCAACTCTAAAAATCTACCTAAAAAAAAAA
>NW_007384245.1:0-4088 GCF_000475195.1 Diaphorina citri | reverse complement strand
TGTGCTTTCTTTTTTTGGCCATTTCTTTTGTGTAGCCATACTAGCTATTAGTAGCTGTGGTTATTTTATCAATGTTTTCACTTTTAACCTTTTCCAATAATACGTTTTTCATTAGGATAACATGTAACTCGTCTGGTATCGTTTCGTCACTGTTCTTTCAATCATTTTTTTTATCTTTACATTTTATGTTAAACTTGTTTTGTGCTCAATTGTTGTAACCCATGTGTGTTTTCCAATGGTTTTCAAAAGAGTTGGGCCATATTGTTGTGGTTTTTAAAGATTAGAAAAATCTGTGTGGATGAAAACCTAAATAAATAGATCCAGTTTAGAAAAATTGTATTTGTTTTTGAATTTGTTGCAAGACATTTGACTTTGTTGCAATTTGTTGCCTACTTAACATTTTCTTTACATTTGTTACCACAACTTTAATAATTTGTTTGGTAATATCTGATTTTCTAAATTGGAAAGCACACATCACACAACCTAACTCACATTTGTTACCACAACTTTAATAATTTGTTTGGTAATATCTGATTTTCTAAATTGGAAAGCACACATCACACAACCTAACTCGGGGGGTAAGATTTTGTTCGCTTTTCGCCTCCTGGAATTTCCTAGACTGGAACTGTTACGCTCGGCTGGCTGTACAAACGATTTTATTGTTAAAATGTGGTATTCCTTTTTGCGAAGGTCAGCAGGTATGTAAACTTTACTTTGGGACGTCTTATTCGGAACGAATTCACGAATTGCGGACAATGTCGCTATCTCTAACCCTAAATTTAGTGATAAGGTTGTCCGCAATTTATCGTTTTCCGGTTTTAAAAAACACGGGGTTTAACTTTAAATTGTACTCCAAAACGATCAATTTGTAGTACGTCTTATTTGGAACGAATTGCGGACAATGTCGCTTTCTCTAACCCTAAATTTAGTGATAAGGTTGTCCGCAATTTATCGTTTTCCGGTTTTTAGAAACACGGGGTTTAACTTTAAATTGTACTGCTGTACAAACGATTTTATTGTTAAAATGTGGTATTCCTTTTTGCGAAGGTCAGCAGGTATGTAAACTTTACTTTGGGACGTCTTATTTGGAACGAATTGCGGACAATGTCGCTTTCTCTAACCCTAAATTTAGTGATAAGGTTGTCCGCAATTTATCGTTTTCCGATTTTAAGAAACACGGGGTTTAACTTTAAATTGTACTCCAAAACGATCACTTTGTAATACAACTACAAAGTGGACTACATTTTGTAGGGATCTTCTCCGAATAAGACGTTTCCCTTTGGGCGTAGTTAGAATTTCACAAGGCTAGACTTTCAGACCTCAAACCGTTCACCTACAAAATCACGTCAACAAAAATGCTTCTAACAACTGTCATGTCTGTCATACGGTTTGTACCTTTTCTCTCACACCTAACCCAACCTGACCTAACCAAATCACCGAGCTGTAGAAATCCCCGGTTCCCTAAAGCCGTTTTTGCCAGCCGTTCGTTGAAATAAAATCTTACCCCGCCAGTCAAGTCTAGAGACAGTGTTTTTGTGGACATTGTCTCTCCGAATGTCTTCAAATGTTTCAACTACATTTTTTCCATAGGTATTATTTTTAAATGTTCGTTGATTTTTTTATAACTCTTTCGTCGATACAACTACAAAGTGGACTACATTTTGTAGGGATCTTCTCCGAATAAGACGTTTCCCTTTGGGCGTAGTTAGAATTTCACAAGGCTAGTTAAACTGAATTATTATCTTGACCATAAAGAGAGAGAGGGAATAATAGACTTTCGGACCTCATACCGTTCACCTACAAAATCACGTCAACAAATGCTTCTAACAACTGTCATACGGTTTGTACCTTTTCCCTCACACCTAACCCAACCTGACCTAACCAAATCTTCGAGCTGTAGAAATCCCCGGTTCCCTAAAGCCGTTTTTGCCAGCCGTTCGTTGAAATAAAATCTTACCCCGCCAGTCAAGTCTAGAGACAATGTTTTTGTGGACATTGTCTCTCCGGATGTCTTCAAATGTTTCAACTACATTTTTTCCATAGGTATTCAATACTTTTAAATGTTCGTTGATTTTTTTACTGAGAAATTTCGTCGATTTTTTTTTTATAACTCTTTTATTTAATTAATTCGTTGATTAATTTGTCCTTTCTCGCGTATTGCATCCCCAATTTTTCCGTTACCATTTCCGTTCTTTTCGTTACCTTCGGGTTATCCGTACCGTGTCTTCATCGTTTTTACCGTATTTCCTTTCTCTTCTCAATGTCTTTTTTCCTCACTTTGTCCACTCTTCCCTTTCCCTCTTCTCCTTCACAATTCCCTTTTGTCATATTGTTGGGATTGTGTCTTGACAATATCTTTAGCGTCTATTGTTATTACTCTTTCATAATCGTCCTTTATTTCTTTCATTTTAATAATTTATTTGAACTCCGTTATCTTTGTCCTTATCCTCATTTCTTCCTATTCCTTCATCTTCAACTTTAATGCCATTCTTTCATGTTCATCCTTTATGTTAACTCCTTCATCCTCCATCTACTCTGATTGTGCTTTGACGTACGTCCTTTAGTCCTTCATCATTTACTGTTATTCCTTCATATTCATCCTTTACTTCTTCATCTCCATCCCTTATTCTTTTATCCTTATCTGTTTTTCTTTTACTGCTTCATCTTTTACTCATTCATCTTCATTCTTTACTACCTTATCTCCCTTATTGTTTTATCCTCATCTGCTTTTCCTTTACAGCATTTTTTTTTACTTTCTATTTTTTTTTTTTGTAATGCTCGTTAAAATACGAGACATTACTATATGAGACAGCACGTTGAATGCACCAGTTTTAGATTAATCACTGTAGTTAAACAACGTTGCGCGTGGTTGGTATCCGGATGGGGGACCATCTGGGTAATGGTATGCTGCTAGATTTTCCCGACCCCACTCGGGCTGGGTGAGATTAATGTGAGAAGGTAGCTTGTTGCCGAATGGGGGGTAAAACCTCAGTCACTAAAAACCTCAGCAGTTATACAGTGACGTTAGGTCCGTCGTACATTGGAAGTATGTATAGTTTAAAAAAAAAAAAAAAAAAGATGTTCCCCACAGAGTTCTCGCCTCTTCTCTCGACATGTCCATTTTTTTTTTTTTTAAAAAGATGAGTGTTCCACCGCCGTTTTTATTTTGTAGCAATGGAACAACTGCTACATTAGACGCTTGTGGCCTGTGTCGTAGCATGCCCATCCCGTAGTATGCCTCTCATCAGTCGGGCGAGAAGAGACACAATACTTCCCATTTAGGTGCTGGGTCAACACGAGAACACCAGAAAGTAACCCGATGAAATATTTGCAATCGAAAAACGAGTACAAATTTTTGTCGAGGGTGGGATTCGAACCCGGGACCTTCTGCATGGCAAGCAAGCGCGTTACCACTGGACCAACTGTGCCCCCTCTTTACTGGGACTTTAACTTAAGCCTCTATTAAGTTAAAGGTCATGGAGGTAAAAGATAGACACACTATACACTAAAGGCTAAAGGGATTTTTTCAAGGTTTTATTTATAGTGGCAGGGTTCTTCTAAAGGAGCTCTTCCATCCAACCGCTCTTCCATCCAACCAATAAACGTTCGTTTATTAAAATTTCAACCCTTTCTGTCCTAATTTTCAGACGCGAAAACGCAAGCCGAAAGGTGGCAGTAAGAGCGAGATGAGCATGAGCAAGATCAAAAGGCTTGACCATCATCAGAGTAAGTATAGCTAAGTAAGTTGACCGCCAGTTGTATTACCGTTCGGTACTTTGCTTACTTTTTCTGTCCGTCTGAGCATGAACAAACAATTAACCATGAGATTGGAGTATTGGAGATTGTAGACCTAGCCAGGGCGTTCAGACCCTAGTTGAGCCTAGGAGCCTTTTATTTTCCTTTTTGGAGGAATATAGAGCTGATAATTTCGGGATCCCTTGATGAGGCCGGACCAGGGGCAAATGGAACCGGATAAATTTGGTAAACTAGGTCACAGTCTCACAGCTTTGTGAGTTGGTCAAATCAGTGTTCCCCGGAAACATTCTGATTCGTCTCAAACAGACACTAACCTCCCTCTCCCTTTCTGT
>NW_007384244.1:0-4088 GCF_000475195.1 Diaphorina citri | reverse complement strand
ACTGAAGTAGCTATATTCCTATATTATATATATTAGGGTGCTTGAAAGGTATGGTAAATAAACTACCTAATAAAGTGTACTCTGACTCTGATGAACGGCATATTATGGATGGACAGGGTGCATACTAAGACATGCTACCGCCCCCACCTTCCAATCACCTTTCTTTCAGTTTTCTCTATCAAGCAATACTGATAATATTCGAGTGGACACTGTTGTATCTACAGGAAACAAGTTTCCTCCTGTACCAGGAATTACAAACCCCCTGTACTTTGCATACAGGAGTGACATGATCAGTGTCCTGCCAAACAAACATCATTTCGTTTCATCTCAAAGGCTCCATGCAAACACACACCTCTCTACATGTTTGAATAGTGAAATATTTTTGACTTTCTTTGACTTTCTATTTATTTGTTGTCGGATATCATGAAACCACGCCGCGGTCACTTTCATATTTGTTTACTTCCATTTCCCGCTTTAGCTTTTAACTTTTCTTTTTTATAAGAAATAATTTACTTCTCTACATCTTTGAACTTTTAATTGAAATAAATACACCTTTTTGCCTTTGGAGCCAACATCATTTCGTTTCATCTCAAAGGCTCCATGCAAACACACACCTCTCTACATGTTTGAATAGTGAAATATTTTTGACTTTCTTTTACTTTCTATTTATTTGTTGTCGGATATCATGAAACCACGCCGCGGTCACTTTCACATTTTTGTTTACTTCCATTTCCCGCTTTAGCTTTTAACTTTCTTTTTTATAAGAAATAATTTACTCTCTACTTCTTTGAACTTTTAATTGAAATAAATACACCTTTTTGCCTTTGGAGAAATAGTGGTTACCATTAATTTTTTTCCATGGCCAACAATAATTTTGGATTTTCTAGCAGAAAACGCTTGTTTTTTATGTGTAAATAATATTTAACATTTTCGCTTTTGATACCCCTATACCCTAAGAAACAAAAAATAAAAACTTTAAATGTGCAACGTCGCTATTAAGTTACCTGACAATTAAGTGATTAGTGCCTTTCAAAATTAATTTTAACCTCTTTTTTCTAACATTTTATTTAATCGCTTTAGATTTTCCTATCTGACCAAAAATAACCTTTTTTTTCGTCGCTATTAAGTTACCTGACAATTAAGTGATTAGTGCCTTTCAAAATTAATTTTAACCTCTTTTTTCTAACATTTTATTTAATCGCTGTAGATTTTCCTATCTGACCAAAAATAACCTTCCTTTTTTTCATTTGGAAATGAGTGTGTAATAAATTAAATATCTGAACTCTAAACTACATAGATAGGTAATAAAAATCCTACTCAATTTTTTCCTTAATGATATTTAATGTCACAATTAGGTAAAATTTACTTGAATTATAGTAAATTACTACTCAGATTTTAATATTTTACCACCCTATTTTTGCAAGAGCAAGTAGGTTTTTTTTCCTTATTGATAAAATTATAGATTTAGTTTTTGTTAATTTTAAATGAGTAGGTAAGTACATTTAGATTTTCACACGCACCTGTTTCTATAAGGTAATCGAAAACGGCTTTTTCCTTCAAATCAATTCTATTCTATTTCTGTGTCCTGATTATTTATTTATTCAATTATTGTTCCAATAAGGACCTAATAATAATGTTTTACTAACTTACTACTGAGGAAAAAGTGCAGTAAAATGAGTCCCATAGGTAAAAGAATATTGTCAAAATAAAGGTGAAAACCAGTGCACTTAATAAGAATAAAATTATCCGAATAACGTACGTTAGAAACTCTTTCTTGTCAAAAGCTCAAAGTTGTCGTTGAAACCTCCCCCCCCTCCCTATGTACTTACTTACCTACCATTTCATTTTACTCGTTTATGTTAATTCTTATTAAACTTACTACTGAGGAAAAAGTGCAGTAAAATGAGTCCCATAGGTAAAAGAATATTGTCAAAATAAAGGTGAAAACCAGTGCACTTAAGAATAAAATGATCTGAATAACGTACGTTAGAAACTCTTTCTTGTCAAAAGCTCAAAGTTGTCGTTGAAACCTCTCCCCCTCCCCATGTACCTACTTACCTACCATTTCATTTTACTCGTTTATGTTAATTCTTATTATACCTACCTCCCTGCCTGTGTGTGAAATATTTGGCGGTATTCAAATGCCCCCGATTTTATACAAATTCCCGCCGCGCCGCTCATAAATCAGCCTCCGCCTCCACAAAAAAGGCCCAAATTCCTCCCCCCCCCTTTCGGATTGATTTTCAGGCATAAGGAAATTTGGTAGGGTTAGATTATGAAAAAGCCTACCTCCCTGCCTGTGTGTGAAATATTTGGCGGTATTCAAATGCCCCCGATTTTATACAAATTCCCGCCGCGCCGCTCATAAATCAACCTCCGCCTCCACAAAAAAAAGCCCCAAATTCCTTCCCCCCTTTCGATTGATTTTCAGGCATAAGGAAATTTGGTAGGGTTAGATTATGAAAAAGAACATTAAAAATTAAACGAGCACCATTCTGGGTGTAATATGGTTAGTTAGCATGCAAAAAGAACTTCATCTCTCTGAGTGCAATAGATGAAGACAGAGACAGTGTTGGGTAACAGGCGAAAGTGATCAAACTTTAGAATAACTTTAAACTTTAAATTTAAAGTAATCAAATGCTAGAGACCTTTCAAAAGCCATCCAAGTGGAATTATTACAATCGGGGAAATTTGTATATTGAAATTGGTTTTGCTTACTGTAAAACTGTCAAGGTTTTTACTGACGGGGGGTTTCACCCTCCATTTGGTGACAAGCTACCCCCCTCCTCACCTTGACCACACCTAGTCTGAGTGGGACCGGGATTGCCCAGATGGTCACCCGTCCGGTTACTAACCACGCGCAACGTTACAAATTATTGAATTCATCTTGAAGTTCTCTAGCTTATACCGTTCCCGAGATATTGTTAAATTACACCGAAAACCGCCAAAAAACGGTAAAATGCCGCCAACCGTTCTTAGCTAAAAGTTCCGATTGTTAAATTACACCGAAAACCGCCAAAAAGCGGTAAAATGCCGCCAAGCGTTGCATCGGTCTTAACCAAAAGTTTCGTGTCGCATTCTCACATTTGACAGCTACATACAATTTCAAGTCTCTAGCTCTTACCGTTCTCGAGATATTTTGTTTACAGACAGACACACACACGGACCAATGGCTGAAACTTTGGATTTAGGCTCTAGGGACCTCAAAACGTGTTTTGGCACTAAAAATACCAATGGCTGAAACTTTGGATTTAGGCTCTAGGAACCTCAAAACGTGTTTTGACACTAAAAACTGACCATCGAAAATATGACCCGATTACATTACTTTCCTTCCTATAGGTTATAGGATAAGGAAAGTAAAAATTGCATAGGAAACATACATTGGTACAGTACCTACATGATTATTTTGAATTGAATTATTGTTTGGTTTTGCTTACTGTAAAACTGTCAAGGTTTTTACTGACGGGGGGTTTCACCCTCCATTTGGTGACAAGCTACCCCCCTCCTCACCTATAGTCTGAGTGGGACCGGGATTGACCAGATGGTCACCCGTCCGGTTACTAACCACACGCAACGTTACAAATTATTGAATTCATCTTGAAGTTCTGTACGAGTATGCATAACTTTACCCCTACCCGACATTTTCCGCTTTAATATCACAGACAATACCTAACTATAAAGTTTTCTCTATACATCCCAGACATAGAAGCAATGAATTTATTAAATAAGACAAAAAAAAGAATGTTTTTTTCCGACTTGCATAGCGCAGTGAACATAAAATGTATTTGAGATAAAATGTATCCATTAGAGGAAAATAAAAGCAGCCATTTTCATTGAGCTTCTCCTATGCTTTTCTTATACTCTGCTCCTATGCTGTTACAGTATGCTGTTCTTATGCTCTATTCCTACATATGTTGTTACAGTGCCTATGCTGTTCCTGTATGCTATATTCTTATTCTGTTGCTGTTAAAACGTATAGAGGCATATGCTTCTCTATGCTCTTGCTGTTTTTAATGTTCCTATGCTCTTAACGTATGCTGTTTTATGCTCTTACTGGTTGGATAGGCTACGAAGGCAGCAAAGAATTT
>NW_007384243.1:0-4089 GCF_000475195.1 Diaphorina citri | reverse complement strand
ATACTGCTCGCATAGGACTGAAAAGTCCCTTTACTCCAGCAGTAGGCTACTGCTATTATTGTGGTCAAATTCTCAAATAATATTGAGGATAAAATTCCATACCTCGGCTGGTATTGAACCCACGCCCTCCTGTTTACCAGGCGAGCGCCTTGACCACTACACCACCGAGGTAGGCAAGTGTTCGGATATGGTCTCCGACGACGAGTACCTAAGCTCAAAGGTAAAATGTGACTATAGCATGAGAGTGTACTCAGGTGTGTCCAAACATAGTAGATCGGCCTGCGATCGAAGAGATCAAACTATGTTGTCGAGGCAGTGCGGACGTGTCGACATCGATCAATGGCCAGTCCACTATGTGTGGACTGTGGAGTCCACTATGTGTGGACTGTGGACACACCTTTAAAGAGAGAGTGTTCGGATATAGTCTCTGACGACGAGTACCTATGCTCAAAGGTAAAATGTGACTATAGCATGAGAGTGTACTAAGGTGTGTACAAACATAGTAGATCGGCCTGCGATCGAAGAGATAAAACTATGTTGTCGAGGCAGTGTGGACGTGTCGACATCGATCAATGGCCAGTCCACTATGTGTGGACTGTGGACACACCTTTAGACTCACCGATTCAGTGGTCGTATCTTCAGATTCTTGCTGAAGTAATCGTCATAGTTGAGCAACTTTAGTTTGTCCAGAAACTCCTCCATTTGACTGAAGGGTGCAAATGCTGACTGACCTGGAGGGTCCTCATCTCCCCCTCCTCCTACTCCGGAGGCTAAACTGACAACACTGCTGCCTGCTGATGACGGGGTGTCCCGAATCATGACCGGAGATGGGATGTCTACTGCTAGCACCAGATCATAGGAATAGTGACCAACACTGCTGCCTGCTGATGACGGGGTGTCCCGAATCATGACCGGAGATGGGATGTCTACTGCTAGCACCCCCCTCCTCCTACCCCGGAGGCTAAACTGACAACACTGCTGCCTGCTGATGACGGGGTGTCCCGAATCATGACCGGAGATGGGATGTCAACTGCTAGCCCTAGATCATAGGAATAGTGATTTTTCGACTTATGAGAGGGAAAACCTTACATACGCCGCGGGAGAAAGAGGGAAATTTTCAAATTTTGAAGGGGACTTTTTTTCAACTACCTGGCATCACTGGAATAGTCGCAGGTGAATGAATATCATAGAACAAGTTCACTTAATACAGACTTGATTGGTTATTGTTGTTTTTAATGTTGCTGACAACATCAGCAAAGAGGGAAATTTTCAAATTTTGAAGGGGACTTTTTTTCAACTACCTGGCATCACTGGAATAGTCGCAGGTGAATGAATATCATAGACCAAGTTCACTTAATACAGACTTGATTGGTTATTGTTGTTTTTAATGTTGCTGACAACATCAGCAATTCCGACAAGTTATTTCCTTTAATTTACATTAGAGAGGGAGGTCTTAGTGGCGTTCGTTAATTTAACTTCAATTTCACTGGTCTTTACGACAAGTTTCTGTTCAAAACATCACACCTACGCGAGGTCTATTATAAGACTTGTAGCTTCTAGCATTCGATTATTGACTGAATACTGCAATACCTATTGAGTTGTGATCTCAGAAGGCAATACCCATAAGATATCTCTAGTCGAATTTGTTAAAGCTAATTCACCACAACAAAAACATTTTTGTCACAAGGCAAGTACTCTACAAGAACTGCACAACAAAAGTGAAAAAGTTCGGTAGGAATAGAAAGAGCACGTTATTTGTTTACTAAACGGTTACCATGGTAACGTAGCTCAGGGGTAAGTTGTGCAAAGATATGTAGGTAGTTATGTGGGGTGGTAGAGAATGCCTTAGGCATTAACCCCACCCTTGATCAAACTTTATTTTGTATTTATATTGTTACCATCTGTTTCTGTAAATAAAGTTTGATCCAATTGTATAATAATAATAATAGTTCCGTACAATTACCAATTACGTAGATAGTAGATACGTAGAAGAACATGTATCTACAAACATGTATCTACAAAACGTATCTACAAACACTTGAGTTAAGCACCGTTCGATGTGGTGTGTAATTGGATGCTTTTCTAATTATGCAATAAGCACGCATATCACGCGGCGAAAAAAAAAAAAAAAAAAAGAAAAAAACTCGCTCAGAAGTATGGTTGTATTTCCTCTAAAAGTGACTGTCAAGAGTGTCGTTTTAGTTCTTCTTAAATTACCCCGCTTAGGTAGTAGTGTAAAATAGATGCCCTTGCAGTAAAAAAAAAGTCTAGGTAAAATATTTACAATGTGTTGGAATCGTATAAAAATTATCTAGTGGAAAAAATAGAGAACTATCATCATAATAATATATGTCTATTGACAATTTACAAAACATGAAAAAATTAAAAACTAGAAAACAACAATCTGAAGGTATTGGTAGATTTGGTTGGCTGATATGGCTATTCAAAATCAGGCAGTAAAAAATAAGCTAGATGTGTCAAGAAAAAGTTCCTCGATCTAATCTCTAATTGAAATGAAAAATTGAATTTGGCTGCATATTTGGGCCTTATGACATTTTTGTCAATGCTAAAAGGTGGAAAAAAAATCAATTTTAATCTCTAACTAATCAATGCCACAAAAAAAAACACACATTTTTTACTCATCAAGCGCCACAAAAGACCAATCAGTCTTTCTTTAATATATTCTTCAGGTCACATCCACCATAGCAATCTTGTTCAACGTAAAGGTTTTTTTTTATAACCTTGTCTTGCTTTACATCGTTGTCAGACTTCAATTTTCGTTATCACATCATCGAATAGCATATCATAGCACATCAAAGGTACAACTACCACAGTTACCAGCGTTGCCAAACTAGCAGTCTCCAGACGACCTTCAATTTTCGTTATCACATCATCGAATAGCGCAATCTTGTTCAACGTAAAGGTTTTTTTTTATAACCTTGTCTTGCTTTACATCGTTGTCAGACTTCAATTTTCGTTATCACATCATCAAATAGCATATCATATCACATCATCGAATAGCATATCATATCACATCATCGAATAGCATATCATATCACATCATCGAATAGCATATCATATCACATAAAGGTACAACTACCACAGTTACCAGCGTTGCCAAACTAGCAGTCTCCAGACGACCTTCAATTTTCGTTATCACATCATCGAATATCATATCACATCAAAGGTACAACTACCACAGTTACCAGCGTTGCCAAACTAGCAGTCTCCAGACGACCTTCAATTTTCGTTATCACATCATCGAATATCATATCACATCAAAGGTACAACTACCACAGTTACCAGCGTTGCCAAACTAGCAGTCTCCAGACGACCTAGACTTGCGGGGGGGTGATCGTGGATAAGAGCAAGAATCCTCCCTCGGGGGTTCCGAACACGATCTGCCCTCCGAATAATAACCCCTGCCGTCCGAATAGCAAGCCCTGCCCTCCGAGTAACAAGAACTGGGTTCCGGCTCACAATCACTCTCTGATGGATCCCCACAGTCGTCCGAATCCCATTTGATCTTACACTCGACCGCGCCCAGAACATGGAACCACAGGACATATAGGTAACTCCTCATCTGTCCACTCCACAATACTTCGCTTCGGATCTCTGAAGTTCCTAAAGTCATGTTCATACTGAGTTATACCGAGGTGTGTGATAGTAGAGTGAATATTGGCATGGAAATCTTCAAACCCTCTCCCTATCTCCACTCCAGGGAGGGGATAAGGTCACACATGAGGAGGTAGTGGAGCTTGAGGAACCAACACAGGTAGAGGAGTTGTAGGAGAAGCTCGGCACACACGAGAATACAGCAATATCTGGTGGGAGAAATGGGAACTATAGGACCGAGACCGCCTAGCCAGGAGTTATCCAGGGAGGGGATAAGGTCACACATGAGGAGGTAGTGGAGCTTGAGGAACCAACAGAGGTAGAGGAGTTGTAGGAGAAGCTCGGCACACACGAGAATACAGCAATATCTGGTGGGAGAAATGGACACTAAAGGAAATCGGATGGAAGGAATAGAAACCATGTCTAGTAAAACCCATTAAAAAGGATTTTTAAAGGAAATTTTAATTGTGTTAA
>NW_007384242.1:0-4090 GCF_000475195.1 Diaphorina citri | reverse complement strand
TTCACACCAGCTCTTGAAAAGAACTCTGCTGTGTAACATTAATGATCACACAAGAAATGTCAATGTGAACAAAAATGTGTACACACGGCAGTTAAAGTGTTAATGAAAATAAAACAACTTGTTGAGGTATATAATAATATTTGTATATATATTTTTCATCTTAAAATTACTATTCACACAATAACCTGTATATTTTATATCCTAGAATATTAAACACAGAATTATAGAAAGGGGTTTCCGGTAGAGGCGATGAATCTTTATGATAAAACTTTTAACTTAAACGTCAAGTAACTCTAAACTTTAACTTCCAAGTAACTTTGGACTTTTTGGAGGAAGAAAAGTGCCTTAGAAGCCAGCGATGACATTGTAGGTAAATATTTGGAGACCAGAGGTAAAATGACCTAGTAGTAAAAAAAAACCGACCTTAGTAAACCGAAAAACAACTATTGAAAGATTCATCTAAATTCTAAATATTTCATATTATGACCTGGATTTTTTGTTTGAAGTTATGACTACTGATTTCGTGAGCAAAACGCTCGCCTGACAGAGCTACTGCTGAGGCAAAAGAACTCTTCAGCCCTATTTCAGCAGCATAAATATATACTATCAGTGATAGTGTAGTCTATCACATATTATCACACATAGTGTAGTCTATCACATGTAGATAGTCTATCACATATTATTTGGTCCATTATATTCCTAGAATTTGTGGCAAATTTCAATGGGGTTCGTTAATTCAAAGATTTGTTGCCTCTAACGGAAACAATACAATATCTGCGCAAACGACCTACTGTCCGTAGTGTTAAGCGCTTTAAGGGGGAAAAAAAATACAATATCTCCACCACACAAAAAATACAAATCAATAATGTCCGGGACTACAGTTTGAAATTAAAGTTAACCCAGTTGGATGAAGACATCTGATTGGTTCATTGGATTAACATAGACCAATCAGATTAGTCCCTGTCTTCCAGTCGGTAATACAGTTCGTATATCGGATTAGCTTAACCCAACTTTTAGGGCTGTTTACCCCTACACCTAAGCCGCAGAGTGAGCTTTTTGTGTGTGGAGTTAAGCTAGTAATACAGTAACTAAGGTTTTTGATTCAGAAGGGAGCTCCAGTTCAAATCTTACAAATGGAAGATTATTTGTAAATTTAGGTCAGAACAGTGTGTTGATTTTTTTCTATCAGATTTGCTTATTTTGATTCAGAAGGGAGCTCCAGTTCAAATCTTACAAATGGAATATCATTTGTAAATTTAGGTCAGAACAGTGTGTTGTTTTTTTTTCCTATCAGATTTGCCTAAGCCAATGGAATTAATTTTTAATCTCAAAGTGTAGTCCTGGACATGTAATAATATTATTATAAGGTACAAACCCTACCAATAATGTTAAACAGTAAAGTTATGCTTTTGGTCCCTTGTCCCTTAGGCTCAAAACAGGGTGGTGCGGAGAGCATTGCGCATCGAACATGTAGAGGCATGCGATGACTTCAAACCAGTTCTATGCTCTTTGCTCTCCGGTCTACCCTGTTTTGAGCATTAAGCTGTGTCCACACATACATAGTTATCGGCCAACCATAGATTGATATGGACTGGATGAATGAACGGCGGTCGACTATGTGTGAACACAGCTTTGTAATGGAGTGCTGTTTGTTACCTCGTATTAACAAAGGAAAATACTCACTAGGTTAGACAGGCCCGTATCGAGGTTTTCAGCGAGAGGGGAGGGGACAAGAATCCAAATAGTGGATTCTTTTGTGCTCCAAACTAGAGGTTAGGCAGGCCCGTATCGAGGTTTTCAGCGAGGGGGGAGGGGACAAGAATCCAGATAGTGGATTTTTTTGTGCTCCAAACCAGAGGCCAATATTTTTAGTCTATTACTTACTACATTTAGGTGCAGAAAAAGTCCAACCCCCCACCCCCCCCACCCCAATACGGCCCTGAGTTTAGGTACCTACTTATAGTTTCTAAGTACGTTTGTTTTGTGCCTTACTATTTTTAAGTTGCTTTTTCTTGTGCTCAATTTTCCTGACGCCGCCTGTAATACTGGCCTACACGACGCTCTTCCGATCTTGCTCCAAACCAGAGGCCAATATTTTTAGTCTATTACTTACTACATTTAGGTGCAGAAAAAGTCCAACCCCCCACCCCCCCCCCCCCAATACGGCCCTGAGTTTAGGTACCTACTTATAGTTTCTAAGTACGTTTGCTTTGTGCCTTACTATTTTTAAGTTGCTTTTTTCTTGTGCTCAATTTTCCTGACGTCGCCAGTACTGCTGGCGTATAACATTGTCTATAAGAATTATAATTATACTCGTATGCCTCTTTCGTTTAGCATGACACAAATCTAGAGTGTTTATATTTTGTCTTATTGGAGGCTCGAGGTTTTGTACTTACAGCTAGGATGGTCTAATTGTGATGGTAAACTTTCGTGGACTAGGGCACCTCCAGAGTGATTCTCCGGGTATGCGAAGGCACTATTTGTGTAATGGAAGTTTGTGGCAGGAATGCTTGTCGAAAATGTCGTTTATCGACACACGACGCGAAATTTTTGACTTGAGATGAACTCGAACCACTAGTCTCTAAGTACTAAGTCCACCGCGCTACAACTACTGAAGTTGAACCTGCATTTCTATTTTCGTCTTGTCTCATATTGGAAGACGCGCCACTAAAAGTCGCGCGTCTACATTTTCAATGTGAGACAGCCTTCATCTTCTGCTTTGAGCAAAAACTAAAAATCCAATAATAATCACGATGGACTTTGAACAGTGTGAACACACCTGCAGTTAGAGGTCCTTAGAGTTTATGTAAACAATAGCTAGAAATGTGTCAGCATAAAACAAACAGAATGGCAAGTGACTTGAAGTATGAATATTAAGTATATGACTTTGAACAGTGTGAACACACCTGCAGTTAGAGGTCCTTAGAGTTTATGTAAACAATAGCTAGAAATGTGTCAGCATAAAACAAACCATATGGCAAGTGACTTGAAGTATGAATATTAAGTATATTGGTCAGCAAACAAGCATTCAATAACAAGGACGTAGGATGCATTTTTAATTGTCTTCATATGTATGGCTCATACCATATGTAGTTCATATGTATAGCTCATACCAATGGTCCTATGGCTCATACCAATAGTCGGATGTTACATCATTTGGAATATCGCTCGATGACAAAAACACACTTTGGTTCCAGTTAGAACCAGTGTCACTTGTGTAACCCGGATGCATTTTTCTCGTCTTGGATCGAAATCGATCTCTTAAGGCTAAAAAACGAGCGGAGAGCAAGAATCGACGCCAACGACTTCAAACCGCGTAGATCTGAGAGAAAAAAGCTCTATCCTCTCCATTCTACTCTGTTTTTGGCCCAAGTTGCGTCTACAATAGTCTACTTGACGGTCAATCGACGTCCACAATGTCTTCTGTCTTGTAGTTTGGACGGTGTACCTCATCGATCGACAGCAATCGACGTTTTGTTTGTTGCTAACTTCTATCAACGCGTCACACGCAACGTTACGTCACGTGAGTGATCAATTGGAACTGTTGCACTGAACGTGCTATCACCTTTGACGCTGGCTGCATCAAGGCTTTATTTTTTTCGGGACGATACGACCTAGCAGTTACAGACCGCTCACACTGTCCGAAACGAATTTTCCTTCGTGAGGCATATAAGTGCAAATTAATTTTATTGTGTTCACATTTCCAACGAAGAAAAATTGGGAAAAATTGTGACTTCGGACGAAGAAAAAATCGTGCAGTGTGAAGAGGCTGCTATAGTTCTCTCGATCAAACCTCTCCGAAAAAAGGCTTTATTTACAATAGCATACGTCTCTCTTCTATTCTCTTCCTATTTCCTCTCTCACCCATCTCATCCCAGACATCTCACTAGTTTCACACTCATCTCACGCTAGAACTCTTCGCTCTAATCTTATCGTACACGTTTCGAGTAACTTCAGTGTGGATCGTATCTCTAGCCGGATATCCTCCATCTTACTGCACTCCTTTGATGGAAGCACCCTATACTTGGTCAGAATCCGCGCGATGACCGTCTTCATCTGGAGGAGGGCGTACTTTTTACCCACACAGTCC
>NW_007384241.1:0-4091 GCF_000475195.1 Diaphorina citri | reverse complement strand
GGCATGCATCCCATTGGACGGTTAGCTTGGTCAAAAGCTTATTTGAAATCATTGCGGTAAGTGATAATCTGGAGACTATTCCACGCAGCGACTAAACTGCTTTTGAACAGGAAACAAATCAATTATTATTGAATTCCGTGAAACAATAAGATGGCTTTAACGACAACTAGTTTTAGCAGCATCAAGTGGATGCCTTAGGGCCCTCAGGCTGAAAACAGATTGGAGCCGAGAGTATACCACATAGAGCATCGAGCAGGTAGAGAGAAGTGGCGACTTCAAACCGCATAAAACAGGACAGAAAGCTATGTTCTTCGTTCTCCTCTGCACTCTGTTTTTAGCCTAAAGGGTATCCACTCATAGTCGACCGACCATCGATCGATGTCGACCATGTTTTTGGACACACCTTATGACAAGTAGTTTTTGGTGGTGCATTTATTGTTTTCTTATTAATATTGCAGAAATCACGTCCTGAAGGAGTGGTAGCATGGTACTTCATGGATATGAACATGATTCTAAAGCCAGTATTCACGGTGACTTTGAAAGTACTCAGTGATGAATCTTTGAGAAAGAAGGTAAAGGAAATTGTGTAACGTAAAGGAACTTGTACGTAAAGCTCGTATAACTTGAGGGAAGGTAAACTTGTCAGCTTGGTTGGTAGCGCGTCTACCTTGTAAGCGCTAGGCCGCGAGTTCGATTTCCGCCCGGGTCGGATTTTATCCTGAACCGACGATGTACTACGGAGTCTCAGAATCAATCATTTGCCTGATAAAGATTTTTTGACCCCGCCGGGAATTGCAACCGGGTCTCCCGCGTGCAAGGCGAGTGATCACTATGGGAGCTGACTTGCGCCAGCAATAATAGCGTAATCAAGATGATCTGGACATACCTTAACATTGAACCCTCTTTCGTTTTCAGGCAGAGATGGTAGAACAGGTCTATTACACCAAGCTCCATTCGATGCCATCTATTTATCTACCTATGTGCCAGAAATTCCTTATTCGGTAAGTTTTGTGTAACACAGTCTACTACCAGCTGGTAAAATAGAAAAATTCGTCAAGGACATTCTAACCCAGCACCGGAGAGTCAATGCTATTTCACCACTTGTCTTACTCCTCAAGGAGGCTGACTATAAAAAACATTGGGCAAAATAGATTTTAAAGAAAATTTTGTCGAGGAATTCAACCAGGTACGTAGGTAAGTTTGTAGGTACATATATTGCACCAGCACATCAACCAGGTACGTAGGTACATATATTGCACCTGCACACGTGTCTAAACCTATCACGTAAATTTCCATTAGCATTGTATAACATTTCAATACCCATTTACATTGTCGCCAGATCAGTTGTATTCGCCGGTTGTATTCGGTTATGTGAAATTCAATTCAGTCAAACATGACTGAACCAATGAGATTCCGCTTTGGACGTAAACACAGCGAAATCTCACAATCTGCTTTCTAACCTAATCTCTTAGCTTAAGACATATATGACTTTAGGGTTTACAATACTGTTTATTTGTGAATCCTGAATGTTTCAGCTCATGTATCAGATCAAGCCACAAGGCATCCTCCTAGGCTACGACTGGGATATAAACCAGCACGGCAAACGCTCACTGTTCCTCAAACAATGGTACAAAGTAAATGACGTAGATTTGGAGACCCTCAACATTGTCGAGTGTTCGCACTACTATCGGGAAATGATGAAGAACAAAGCCCTGCTAAAGCTAAATGACGAGATGGGTCAAGTATTCCAGCTGATGAACTTTCACAAGTATGGTAGAGTGCTGCACAGAGAAGAAAAGTTTGAGTAGCAACAGCAACCGTCATCGGATGAAACACCTGAAATCTATTTCATTTTTTTATTTATTTGTTTATTTAGTACAATTACTATTTAGCATGTTGTGGATTTAGCATTATTATTTAGCAAGTTGTGGATTGGTTAAACTTTATTTGAAACTAATCTATTCTGAGATATTTTATATAGGTACTAGAGTAAACAAACAATATTAACGACAGTCGCATTGTTTACCTTACGATATACGTAACGTGTATGTATTTTTTGCTGATTACCTACACTTGGAGGTCAGTCAGCGTGTAACCTTGATAAATAATTACTAGTGACCTGCTGATATTGAAATCTAGTACTATCACACATAATATTTCTCTTTCTATAGATAGGTAGACTATTTTTTTTTTTTTTTTTACGACACTGTAGTATAACTGCTAAGATCTTTAGTGACGGTTGGTTTTACTCACCATTCGGTGACAAGCTACCCACCTACTCACAATAATTACCCATTAGGACACTAACTACGAGCAACGTTGCTTAACTTCAGTGATCCATTCGGAAAACTGGTACATTCAACATGCTGGCTTGAGTCTGAGTAAATCTCGAAATCCAACACGATTTTTTTTTTCTTTTGGAAATCACACGTTGCATACCTATATGTTTCGTATACCACCGGTAGGTACACATGTATACCTATGACTACTAGGTACCTACTATAATTAGAATTGTAATACAATGACCATGCTGACCATCATTGTTTGAACACGACTTTGATGTGAGTTTAGTCAACTTGATCACATATCCTGATAACTGGCCTGTGGACCCTGATAACATTGTTCTTTTGGAAGTCAGTCAAGTTCTGTTGCTGGGATGAGGACGTGTTTCTTTGGTCTACTGGTGAGCGTGGGTGTCCTAGGGCTTGCAAACGCCCAATATGACGAACCCCCAGCAGAGGACCATGGGGCTGCGGGAAATGCTTACTATGAGAATGAGGCTCCCCCACAGTATGATGCCCATCACCAGGACGAGGGAGCCAGGGAACACCATCAGCCCCGAGACCCCAATATGACGAACCCCCAGCAGAGGACCATGGGGCTGCGGGAAATGCTTACTATGAGAATGAGGCTCCCCCACAGTATGATGCCCACCACCAGGACGAGGGAGCCAGGGAACACCATCAGCCCCGAGATCCCCTAAACCAAGGGAGATACCAAGAAAGATCTACCTTTCCTCGCAGGACCACGTATGTCGCACAGAATGACACGTTCACCCTACCTCCCTACTACTATAGCATTACCACCACCGAGAAAACGATCAAGATCAATAGGAGAACTTACCAACAGCTGCTGGATGCAGTCATCAGTAAGTTTCAGCACCTCTCGCAATTGCTCGTGTACCTACTCGTTAAGTCCTTGCTCCCATATAATTGAATAGGTACCTTATGTCATTCTTGGAAATTTGCCATGCTTTTGATTAGGGTGACGTTTTTCATTATTGCCACGTGCACCGACCGGCCTTGCACATCAACTTACTTAATTATTTCAATATGCATATTGTGCAGATCAATCATGTACCAATGATCACATTGCCACTGCTCCTGATCCTCTACTTCATTACCGGGATGATGTGAGGAAGCAGAGGAGACTGCTACTACAACAACTGTACTTCATTACTACTCAGATGAAGGAAACACTGTACTACTGATATAAAGGAGGCACTATATCAATCATGCAACAGCTGCTGGATGCAGTCATCAGTAAGTTTCAGCACCTCTCGCAATTGCTCGTGTACCTACTCGTTAAGTCCTTGCTCCCATATACATAATTGAATACCTTATGTCATTCTTGGAAATTTGCCATGCTTTTGACTAGTGTGACGTATTTCATTATTGCCACGTGCACCGACCGGCCTTGCACATCAACTTACTTAATTATTTTAATATGCATATTGTGAAGATAGAATGTGAACGGCTGAAACAGAAAACCCCCGCTGGAAACTACACCAATGATCACATTGCCACTGCTCCTGATCCTCTACTTCATTACCGGGATGATGTGAGGACGTAGAGGAGACTGCTACTACAACAACTCTACTTCATTACTACTCAGATGAAGGAAACACTGTACTACTGATATAAAGGAGGCACTATATCAATCGTCTAGTAAAAACAGGAGCTACACGACTTTCTATTACTTCTGAGCTACATTACTTTCTATTTGCAGGTGACGGTGCTCTGAAAACTCCGCGTGTAATTGAAGCCTTCAGCAAAGTAGACCGCGGACACTTTGTGCATCACTTGGAGGAT
>NW_007384240.1:27788-28713 GCF_000475195.1 Diaphorina citri | reverse complement strand
CCCTTGACACGAACTCTACGACGAGTGAGTATATCACTGCCCCCCTCGTCTATAGCACGATACGCCTCTGTATAAACATAAACATAAGATTACAGTCAATGAAATAGAAACTTGATGCAATGTTAAACATAAACATAAGATTACAGTCAATTGAATAGAAACTTGATGCAATGTTAAACATAAACATAAGATTACAGTCAATGAAATAGAAACTTGATGTAATGTTAAGTCGTGTCCACACATAGTCAACGGTCGTCGATCGATGTGAATCGATTTGGACACATCTTTATAGTCCTAGTATAACAATGGACACTGTACAAATTTATTGGGCAACTTCACAAATAACTAAGTGTTTGGTAAACTATTGAACTCATTGAGAAAAAAATCTAGTTGAAGCCTTTGAAATAGACGAGGAAATGGCTTTCAGGTCACAATTCAATGAGCAAATTTTAGGAGTGAAACATTTTTGTCCATTTACCTCAAAACTTCAGACGTACATATGTATGTAAGATAGAACGCCTGTCTTATAAGCGCTAAGTTGCGGGTTCGATTCCCGCCCGGGGCAAACTTTATCCTAAACAGACAAGGTTCGTTCTCGGAACGGCTACCTTTCTCCTATCCTGTCTTTGCTCTCTCTTCAATTACGGGACGATAAGATCTCCGCTGAAAAGAAGTCTTTACTTTCGTACGCTTCCCGACACGCTTCAATAGTAGAGGAGACTTTTACTATGACCGTGATATCCACCAAATTTGTGGAGAGGCTCTCAGCTTCTTTTTTTCTGGAGAGGTTTGACAGAGGGAACTGTAACTGCTAAGGTCTTATCTTCCCGAAATAGAAGAGGGAGGGAAGACAAGATAGGAGAAAGCCAGCCGTTCCGAGAACGAACATTATCGGATCAGGATAAAATCTGTCCCGGCCGGGAAC
>NW_007384240.1:13133-24091 GCF_000475195.1 Diaphorina citri | reverse complement strand
ACCAATCTACGAAGTATTACCTACCGTTTGATCAATAGGAGGCGCGGGGTCAATCCCAGCTGAGGCATGGAATTTCATTTCATTTATTTGGAGAATTTGGCAACAATAATAGAGCTCTAAGGATTAGGTCCAGCCTAGTTAGGCTTAGTTGTTAGGCGTCTTGCCTTGTAAGCGCTAGCCGCGGGTTCGATTCCCCCCGGGGCGGATTTTATCCTGATGGATAATGTTCGTTCTCGGAAACGGCTGGCTTTCTCCATATTCCTGTCTTCCTCTCTCTTCGATTTCGGGACGAAAGACATAGCAGTTACAGTTCCTTCTGTCCAAACTGTAAAAAAAAGGATATAGGTGGTAAAGACACTTTGACGAAACCTTCGCCCAGTGCACGGGTTCGATTCCCGGTGGGTCGAAATTTTTTCGGCTCTGTGCTGGAATTCGGGGTATCAGCTCAGACCTCGTGATGACAATTTGAGTAGCTTACTTCAAAGTCGAGTAGCGACAGTGGCGGCACTTAACCAGGGTAAAAAGAAGGAAGTAACTTGGTAATGATGTAATACCCACAAAGTTGATGAAGAAGCTCTCTGTTTTACCAAAAAAGAATTCGATGATTTGATTTGATTGATGGAATCATTGGTTTCAGATCAACAAGGACAAGTTCTGTGTACTCCCTAGCAGGTTGGTCCACCAATAGTAAACTAAAACATTACTCTCCTGGCTTTGTTCAATCAGCCGGGATACGAAGCAACTTCTTCCAACTCCTCAACACAAACAAGGTATAGTTGTATGTATCAACTTGATTAGTTGACTCTGTAATTTGTGAAGGTCCATATTATACAAATTGAAGAATACCAGGATGGAATGCCAGACTTGGCACTTAATTTTCTGATCTCACCGCTTTAAGGCGATATTTTGGATAGGAACTTGGTCCTTTTTTTTCACATTTGATGTTTTTGTGAGGGGTTGAAAATACAGGATAATTTTACAAACATTCACTTATTTTATACATATATTTTTACACTTTACAAAATAAACAGACAAGTTTTCTGTTAAAGTTTCTGTATAAATGGAGGCAGAAGTGGAGTACATAGGTGTTGGTGACAGAAAAATTAACATAAAGAAAAAAATGGCCAGAGCCTAGTTCGCTTGGAGGGTAGCGGCGTCTGGACTATTGTAAGCGCTAGGTCGCGGGTTCGATTCCCTCCCGGGGCGGATTTTATCTGAACAGATAAGGTTACGTCTCTCGGAACGGCTGGCTTTACTCCTAATCCTGTTTACTTCTCTCTTCGCTTTCGGATGATAAAGCCATTAGCAGTAACAGTTCCTCTAACAACTCCACAATAAAAAGCTTGTTTCCTGCAAATACATACGAAGTCCGCATAAACAGTTAATAGGACTGTAAATGCCCTATTATTTGTATTTTCACAAACATCTCTCTGTACAGGGTGTGTCTGGAGAAGGTCATCATCACCCATCCAGTACTACCGACGGTCATCCCATCGTCTCCGGCACTGCTACGGGTCCGCAATCGAACACTTCAACAAAGGCCGTCTAGTACGCTATACAACCGACCAGTGGCGTATAGCTACCAGGAGGTCCTTGCCAAATACATTGAGAACTCGTGTGTGCGATGGGTATTCGGATAAGTTTAGCTTCGTGTTGTACACGCAAGGGGTGGGGTCTGGCCCCGTTGGAAAACCAATTGGGCGATGTGTTTCCGATAGTAACGGGGACAGGAGTACTGGGATAGCAATGGGGGACGGAACTATAACGTTCCAAATGTCACAGGTGAGCTCGCGTAACCGGCACTGATTGAGAGCTGACGATCTGAAGTGCCGTGAATACACGTGAACGAAAATAGTGCCCGTCCATACATCTGATTTTTTTTTTCGAATGTCCTGTAAGCCAATGTAATTTAATGAGATGTTTGAACGATTTTTGTTTTTTTTTCCGGGACGACGCACAATATGTCCTGTGGGGCAATGTAATTCTAAATGAGAGTGTTTCCACAACAGACGACCAGATTTTTTTTCCGAACACCCAAAAAAGTTCTTGTAGGCAATGTAATTTGAAGGAGGTGTTTCCACTACGGTATGACACGATTTTTCCGGAACGACAAGTGCGAGTGGGAACGACCCCGATATTCCAAGCTCAGAACCAAAAAAAAAACCATTCGTCCACTGTCGGGAATCGAACCCGGGAACCTCCTGTGTCCACACCGAGGAAGCGTTCCTCCGAGGTCAAGGAATTTTGGGTTTAATCGTTTTTGGTAAACCAATACAAAATGTTAACTTTATCCGAATCCGTCGGAAAGGAGAAAGAAGAAATTTCATTGCGATCTTTTTTTTCTTTTGTAAAATAATTTTCCCATTATGTTGACACATTGTGATTTGAACATAACTTTTTCACCTCCTAAATTCTCAAGGACTGAACTCTCTGATTTTTGTAGACTAGTCTCAAATTAACCTAACCAGAATGACATTGCGAGGACAAATAGGTCTATGGATTTAGGAAGATCACGACCGAGTGAATCTCATTTTGATTTCGGCCAAGAGTAGAAACGTTAACAGGTCGCGAATTCAGAAATATCAAAACCGTCTTTTTTAGCAGAGTGTTTATTTAATGTCCTCGTAAGTTGTATGTCTCGCCTAATAAAAATGGTCGAAATAAAAAACAACAATAATTTTATTAATATTTTTATTTATATGTTCATTTATTTATCTTTAATACAAGGAATTTTGGAAAATTCTATACAATTTTTAAACATGTTGATTTTTTTTCATATATTTTAAGTTTAATAATAATAAAAAAAAAGTCAATCGCTTTACGGAATCACTTCTTTTCAGGGCGAAAATGAAAATAAATTATCAGAGCTTACCTTACAAAGAAAATTTCTAAAAACAAAGTGTAAATAACAAAGAATAGTATTACTGTTCTGTTTTAAAACAACGAGGGGAAATGATACTGGATGAAGTTCATGCAAACTGTGTTTACCTTCGTAAAAAGTGGCGGTGGAAGTAAAATAAGAGAAGAAACTTAGAGAAATAGAATAAATAAATAAATACATTTATTGCTTGTCAACTGAAAATTAACAGTTCGGAGGTGTTAAAATTGTTGAAAATAACGAAATTTCCAATTTAAAAAAGTTTATCCCCAAAGAGAATTGTTTTGTTAAAAAAGGAAAAATAAAGGGGTTTTCATTATCACAGCGTTGTGTTTTTACTTCTTTTTTTTTCTCTCTTTTCTCGCAGATTTCAAACTCTTTTCCTTTGTCTCTCATTCTTTTTCAAGTATTTCTCGCGTTACGTACATTTTAGACACCTACTTTGCCTGGAATTTCAAAGGTATTTCCTCATACCTTCAGTTCACCACCATCACAACTTCTTAGAATTCAATCAAGTCCGTTCAAATTCATAGGGTTAACCACTAAGGCATGCGCTTGCGTCATGTTAAAGATCAATTTCGATTAAAAAAAAAATAAAATAAAAAAAAAGTCGGACAGTACCAACGGGTTACTTTCTGGTGTTCTCGTGTTGACCCAGCCCCCAAAATGGGAAGTATTGTGTCTCTTATCGCCCATCTGATAAGGCGATTGGAAAATGGGCATGCTAATACACATACCACTTCTAATGTTGACTTTTGTAAATAAATAACTTCCTGGAGGCCGAGTTCCACTGAGCACACGAGTGTTTTTACCTGGTAGGTAGCAGCTCAGCAAAGTCCTCGCCCGGGGGCCAATCCTTCAGCTTGAGTAGCATCCCCTGACCCTTGTCGTCCTTCAGTCGCTTGCCCACATTCTCGAAGCCCTCCCAGAACTTGCGCATGCTCTGGTTGGGCACGGTGTTGCCTGTGACGCAGTTGATCAGGTCGTTACGCAGATCGCCAAAGTCGGCGGCGAAGGAGTCCGGATGCCATAGGGAGGGGTCTAGTTGGGCGCCGACCCCAGACACCAGCACGGGTTGCCCGCGACGCCACATGTCCTGAGCAGAATATAGACGAAGGAGGTTAATACTGGTGAAATATTACGCAGATCGCCAAAGTCGGCGGCGAAGGAGTCCGGATGCCATAGGGAGGGGTCTAGTTGGGCGCCGACCCCAGACACCAGCACGGGCTGCCCGCGACGCCACATGTCCTGAGCAGAATATAGAGGAACGAGGTTAATACTGGTGAAATATCTTAAAGGCTCGCAGTGAAATAATAGAGAGGAAGGAGGTTAATACTGGTGAAATATCTTACATAGCAGGAAAAATGAGGACCAACGGAATTTTTCTTTTTCTTCTACGACTTCTAGATCCCGAGATAAATCGATTTGAAAAATACCGGTAAGACGTGAAGTTTGATGTCACGGCATACGCTCCCGTAGGCGATGACGTCATAAATTATGACTCCCGCTTCGTTTGTTTGTGCGCAAGCGTTTCTACGCATTTTGACGTGAAATCTGACGTCACGTGAACTTTTTCATTAGAACGGCAATTAAAAATTGAATTTTCGACCTTTTAAAGTTACTTTTTCGGAGTTTTGACCTCATATTTGGACTTTTTCATTGGCACAGCGGTTAAAAATTGTTCGACCTTTTAAAGTTACTTTTTCGGAGTTTTGACCTCAGATTTGGATTTTTCACAACTTTTTACGTAGGAATCGACCTTTTATTAATAATATTTTCCCAATTGCAACTCCTCCATTGAGCAACTTCACAAATAACTAAGTGTTTAGTAAACTATTGAACTCATTGAGAAAAAAATCTAGTTTAAGCCTTTGAAATAGACGAGGAAATGGCTTTCAGGTCATAATTCAATGAGCAAATTTTAGGAGTGAAACATTTTTGTCCGACATTTACCTCAAAACTTCAGACGTACATATGTATGTAAGGTAGAACGCCTGTCTTATAAGCGCTAGGTTGCGGGTTTGATTCCCGCCCGGGGCAAACTTTAGCCTAAACAGACAAGGTTCGTTCTCGGAACGGCTACCTTTCTCCTATCCTGTCCTTGCTCTCTCTTCAATTACGGGACGATAAGACCTCCGCTGAAAAGAAATCTTTACTTTCGTACGCTTCCCGACACGCTTCAATAGTAGAGGAGACTTTTACTATGGCCGTGATATCCACAAAATTTGTGGGGAGGCTCTCGGCTTCTTTTTTTCTGAAGAGGTTTGACAGAGGCAACTGTAACTGCTAAGATAGGAGAAAGCCAGCCGTTCCGAGAACGAACATTATCGGATCAGGATAAAATCTGTCCCGGCCGGGAACAGAACAAATAATTTATTATTACCTCTCATATACTCGCTATGATCCCCATCCTTAGGAATACCGACGTGCACCATCAGATTGACCGCATCACTAATGTCCAGATGCAGATTAGTTGTCGCTTTGCTCGGATAGAGGGCGTTACCATACGCAATGTACATCTTCGGGCCTAGGTCTGGCTTGACGAAACACTCAGGCAGACGTGAGGCGAGATTCAGGCGGCCTGAACGCTGAGTGTACTCGCCCAGTGGTAGGACTCGCATTAGATCCGCGAACCTGAGGAATTATCGGGAGAATATAAGTCTATGGGAGAAGTTATTCGTCAGGTCGAACAAGAAATCGCCCAAGAACAAAAATCCTGGGAAGAAAAAAAGTCAGTGGCCTAGAATCGTTTCCGCTGGCGTTCCTCTGTTGAGGTCCTACGTCCCCCTCGGAGTTAAAGGACATAAGTAAGTTCGTCAGGACATGTTTCAACAAGGGAGACGGCCTGAACGCTGAGTGTACTCGCCCAGTGGTAGGACTCGCATTAGATCCGCGAACCTGAGGAATTATTGGGAGAATATAAGTATATGGGAGAAGTTATTCGTCAGGTCGAACAAGAAATCGCCCAAGAACAAAAATCCTGGGAAGAAATAAAGTCAGTGGCCTAGAATCGTAGAATCGTTTCCGCTGGCGCTCCTCTGTTGAGGTCCTACGTCCCCCTCGGGGTTAAAGGACACAAGTAAGTTCGTCAGGAGTCAGCTCCCATGGCGTAGTGGTCACTGCGCTCGCCTTGCACGCGGGAGACCCGGGTTAGATTCCCGGCGGGGTCAAGAAATTTGTATCATGTAAATGATTGATTCCGTGACTGGCCGTTACGGGGCCCACTCAGCCTCGTGAGGAAAATGAGTAGCTATGTACTATATTCTTTTATCTATTTATTTATATTGATTAGAGCCTGCTATATTCTTGATCACTTTTTGATTTGAATCCAGCTAATTTCATTAGTGGGAAGGATTATTTTATTTATTCGTTTTCCTGGTAGCCTTTTCTATGAGATTTTTTATTATTTATTTATTTATTGCTGGACATTTCAGTTGGAATACAAAATAAATGTCGGAATATGTGTGTTGCATGGTTGCTTCTTTCCCTGCCCTTAGGAAAAAAAAGTCCATTCCTTTGAATTACCTCGTATGTCTATCGACCTTTGTATTTACCCTGTATACCCACCGACCGACCTCGTATTACTGGACATTTCAGCAATACTGTTAGAATACAAAAATGTCTGAATATGTGTGTTACATAGTTGCCTCCCTGCTCCTTCACTTTTTGTTTGTATTGAAAAGAAATTGTGTTTCCTTCTTATCCACATTGGTTTTTCATGTATTTGTTATTTACTTTTCTTCTATTGACTCTAATACATTGGTGTATTTTTATTTACCGAGGTATGTTTGTTTACATAGGAAGGAAGGGACCAAAAGGTAGGTAGTAGCTACATATGTAGGTAGATGGACGTAGAGGGAAATTCGTTGGGAAAGCACTGCAAAAGGTTTGAGGTTTTATTCAATGCGGGTAATTCTTAAAAAAAAAAAAAAAAAAACAACAACAACAACAAGTGAGTCCCAAAAAACAACTGGATGATTTTCCATTTTGGCGGTGCACGAGAAATCGGGGCCGCTTGAAGGCCCTTTTTCTGAAAGAAGATAAGATCGTTATGACATTATTTTTCTTTGAGCATCTCATACTTTATTATGCTTAAGATCTTTATTGTGTTCTGCTATTTTCTAGTGATTAATTTATTTTAAGAAAAAGCTTTTAGCTCTCAACTGATTGTTTGTTTTTTTCTTTGTTTTTGTTTGTTTGTTTGTTTTGCACAAGGACCCAGCTTGAAGTTTTTATCTCGGACAGCTCCTTCGTCAGTTGATTGATGTCCTTTTTATAGGTACTTGCCTTATATTCCAACTTTTATTTGGGCCCTATATTCCAACTTTTATTCTGCCCTATATTACCACTTTTCTCTTAATTGGAAGAAAAGTTTTCCATGTTTTGTAAAAGTCATTCGAGAAGTTCCATTAGTCATCGTGTTTTCTATTTCTTTTTCATCACCATTCTTCTTCTTCTTCTTCTACCCCTTTCTTTTTTCTCTGTATCAATCCTTTAGTCATCTTTTCGTCCAAATGTGTCCACATATATTCCCATCTCAATTTTTTTCCTCTTTCTCTTCTTCTCTCTCTCTCTTTCTTTTTATCTCTATTTTCCCTTTGCTTTTGATGTTTCTATCCTTCTTCTTTTCTCTATTTCTCTTCTTTCTTCCTCTACCTTTTTCTTCTTCGTCTTCTTCTTGTTCTCATTGTCTCTCTTTCCCTCTTACTATTTTCCAATCTCCAATATTTTTCTTCCTCCTTCTCTTCCTCTCTTTCTCCTAATTTCTTTCCCTTCTCCTTTCTTCAGCTTCCCTTTTCATCCCCTCCCAGAAAACATAAAACTTCTCAGAAACACTCGGCTATTTTCACTGGAACTTTCAGAAAAACTAATCATCTAAATGGCCAAGCTTGGGCCGCTGAAGTAACACGATAAGCAAACAAGAGAGGAAAATAATTAGAAAAAAAGGCACGTGTCTCAAACTCTTTTTTGCTGTCAATCTGTTGAAAAGTTTCACATGAGCTACTCTTTCCAATCTACAAAGTTAAGCAATCTTCGGTGTAGCCAGCCTAATTAGATTGGAAGGTAGTGCTTTTACAAGGCAGACTTTCAAGCCAATTAGGCTGTATTTTTTTTCCTTTGTTTTGAGTGGCAGAATTCTGAAGAATGAGGCTCTTCCAGCTGACTACATCTCTTCCTCTTCCGCCCAACCCAAATGGCCAACAAGATGTCCAACAACGGTTGGCCATCTGGGATATCACAAGCTGTTGGCTCTCTCATGTTGAGAACAGTGGAGCTGGTTGGTGGTTGAAATTCCAAAGAGCTGATGGCTCGGAGAAGTAAAATAAGGAGAAGCGAAAGAAGAAGAAGAAGAAGAAGAAGAAGAAGAAGAAGAAGAAGAAGAAGAAAAAATATACGAGAAGAAAAATGAGAAAAAAGACAAAAGTATGGGAAAAAACAACAACAACAACAACAACAACAACAACAACAACAACAACAACAACAACAACAACAACAACAACAACAACAACAACACCAACACCAACAACAACAACAAAAACAACGGAGCGCTAAAAGTTCTCAAATTTTCATCGTTAATTGCAAGTCGCCACCGACCTCAACAGTTCTAGCGTGGGCAAGAAGAACAACAAGCAGAAGAAGAAGCAAGAGGAGGAAAAAAGCAAGAGAAGAACGAGAGACGCGAAAACAAAGGATCGCAAAGGAAGAAAAATTGGCGTTGTAGATTAAACTCTCGATGTGGGCGCGCAGAAACAGAATGAAGAGTGGATGAAGAAAGAGGAAAGACAGGAACAAGGCGGAAAGAAGGCAAACCGGCAGAAGAACGTACAACTTTGTAACGTGATAAGATGGAATTTCAAGGGGATGATGACAGGAGATGGAAGTCGGCAAAAAGTGCGAGAAAAAAAGAAAGGAGGAAAAGGAAAAGAGAGGGAGAGACGGCGATCTTGTTTGTAAGTGTTGGATTCAGTTTTTTTGACTCCGCTGTTTCATGCCATCCTGTGCTTGGCCATAAGGAAGTGTTATCCAACATCTAGGCTATCAATTTTAATTAATTGAATGAAATTATTTTTAGATTTTACATTTACACAATTGAATTAGGAAAACTTTTAATAGGCTACAGCAGCGTAAATGATGTTTTGTATCCAATTGAGTATTTCTGCCTCTTTTTTTCTATTTATATTTATTATTTATTACTTCTAATTCAGGTAGGTTATTGTAAACAATTGTTAATGGTTTAACATGTAGGTAGGATAATCAAACATACGAGGTATGATATGAAGGAATATTGACAACACAACTACCTAGGTATCTAATCTAGAGCAACAATGTTCTCCCTAACGCGGCCTAGATATTGCGACTTTTCACTGAAACAAAACTTCTCACCAAGGTAACCAAATTATAGCACAAACATTTTTAACTTTCTATTTTTAAATTATTTTGTTGTTTGTTCCACACAAAATCTCTTGAATGTCGGACGAAATTAACACGAACGAAAAAGCGGACGCGGTCAAAAACCGCGACGGAACGAAAACACGCGACAAAAAGGGAGTGAGGAATGGCGACGCGGTGACTGCTCCTGCTTCGCATGACCAGTCATGATTTTCAATCGTGGAAAGCTAAGCCGCACTCTTTAGTGTAACTAATTTATAAGTTAGGCTTACTGTTTACAAAGCTAGCAGAGAAATGGCAAAATGCTTTTAATTCCCAATCGTTTGTTACTGAAACAATTATAGTCCTACCCACTGATAGGCTAAAATGGTTTAACAATGTCGCGGCAGGAACCCTGGTATGGCCCTATCGTATGGTTTAAAGTAGCGAAATGCCTGGTTTGGCAAGTAACTCTATAAAAACAAGTGGTTGGAAAAGTTTAAAGGGTGCTTTACTCCGCAATTCGCGCGGGGTTGTTAATGGAAACCAATTATAGACCTACCCACTAATAGGCTAACAAATGGTTTAACAATGTCAGCGCAGGAACCTGTGTATGGCCCTATCGTATGGTTTATAAGTAAAAGAGATGCTGGGTTTTGGCAAAGAACCTCTATAAAACAAGTGTTGTAAGATGAAAAAGGGTAATTGGACATCATGCATGTATGCATGCAGCATGCATGCATTTCATGTCTGGTACCAGATTTTGGTGAAAAAACACTTAGTCCTCCTGGGTTTTGCCTATAAAGGTGGGTAAAGGGCTAAAACTTTTAAACCTGGCTAACGTTATGACAAGTAATGAGTCATATCGAGGCGAGTATGACATCATATCTTCCATTTTTTCTATCCGTTTAAAAAGAAAAAACACCTGTTTCACCTATAGAATCGGTCATCAATACCAACCACCACGTAGAGGACAATCGCGATGCCCGGCGCCAAGCTAGGGCGGGCCCCACCTAAAAGATAGGGGCTCCCCTTTTAAAGCAAGAGCCTTGTCCAACCGAAAGAGTATAGGACAGAATGGAGAGAGAGAGAGAGAGAGAGAGAGAGTGAGAGAGAGAGAGAGAGGCTCTACTAAAAAGTCTATTAGTGATTTAGGCTTATCGTTGGTGCGCGTTGCCACGAATTGAAGTCACTATCCATGAATATAATATTTTCCACGCTTTCCTCTTTTCTCATATCTCTTTCCCTTCCCTTTTTCTCCTCTTTTCCGCTCTTAAATCACTCCCGCTGTCTCTCTCCTGTCTCCCTTCACCTCTTCTCTTTCAGTTCTCCCTTCTCTCCTCCTCTTTTTCCTCTTCTTTCCTTCCTTTCCCGCTCTTTCCATTCTCTTTTTCCTCACCCCACTTTATCTCTCCCTCATTAATCCTCACTCTTTCCTTCCCTTCCCTCTCTTTCCTCTCTGAATAAGTAACCGTCTTTTCAGTACGCGTAAGGCCTGCTTTACTGTCCTCTCCTTTCAAAAACCGAAAGGTGTGCCTATAACGTTACAACCTTTCATGAGCAGGTAAAGGGAAGAAGGAGGGAGGAGAAGAAGAACGGAGGGGAAGAGAGGGAGAAGTAAAGGTGAAAGGTGTGCCTTTTTACAGACACAAGCTGTAAGTTGTCAATAAAAGAACCGTGTCAGGCGGACTACGTCAGCGTCGAGTGGCGC
>NW_007384240.1:8516-12884 GCF_000475195.1 Diaphorina citri | reverse complement strand
ACTTTTCTTCACCAAAGGCATTCCGCTAACCTGAAAAAATTAATATTAATTTGAATTTTATATACTTTTTTGTTTTAGTTGTACAAATTTTTAACATATCTTAAAAGGTTTTAAGGAACCTAATTTCTAATTTATTTACTTGTGATATTTATTTTTATAATATATGTATAATAACCAACAAAAAATAAAGCTGTTAAAATAATCCGGCTCTGTATGTTGGAAGCTCCTGTAATTTATTGTTGCGACGATTTTTTCTGCCAAAACTAAAAAGACTTTAGCGGCCGTGGAAATTGTGCAAGATGAGAACCGCTTTAGTTTTTACTCTAAGTTTAGCCAGCACTAAAGGATTTTAGGTTTTATCGGATAACAAAAAAGAAGTAAACCCCAATTAAACTCCTGATCAGATGTTTTTAGTCTCTCAGTCAGAACTCTTAAAACCTCCCACTATTCAATAAGTTTAGTGTTTGACACAGTGTGTATTACCCCTTTAATTAATGTTTTAAATTGTTTTTTTTTTAGCGTACTTCCAAAGATCAAGGTAAGCTAATACTATATTCCAAGACACACAGATAACAAATCTTGCTAATTTCGGTATATATAAGGGAAACTGGCTTGAGCTCTTGCGAGAATGTCACATAAATATGTCTCCAGGCGTACAAAGCTAGGAGGTAGTCGCACACCCTGTCTCTGTACCGCGCCCCACGCATTCTTAACTGCTCTCACAAAAAAAAAAGCGCAACAGAAGCGAACTCGAATCTTATGCCCATGCAAGGGATGAGAGGTGAAAGCAAGCCGCTTTTTTTTAGACAGTGATCAGTCACTGTGTGTCGAGTAACGTTATGTTCGAACGGAAGTTCTTAGTAAAACACGCAAGCCGCTTTTTTTAGCACAGCCAGACAAACGCAAGGACCTTTGTGATATGTAAATTTAATGTGTAACTGGCGTGCGTCCTGTATAAACACAGCAGGCCTTTTTTTTTTTTTCTTAGCAAGTTGTCAGAGTAAATTCCTAACTGTAACCGCATGTCCTGTAAGAAACTTTTTTTTTTAGTCTAATTGAGTTGTTGTCTTGTTAAACCCTTTGCCCGGATAAAAGGCAAGTGCACATAATGCTGCCGGTGAAAGTCTAGCAGTCGGAACGAGTTTAGGTCAACGGCCCCAATGCTCGAGTCGTACACTGTAACCTTTCGCATAAATCAACAGGGCAGGGGGTAACGATAGGGTCAGAGGCACAGGGGGGCAATGTATAGCCTTTGTGTAGCGGTGACAGGAGTTGCCCCGGTCTGGGGTGGCGACGCGACATGTTGCTGCTCTCGGAACTTGACATACGGCTGTATAGGGTAGCGTGCTAAGAGCTTACATAGAACCGTTCGCCTGCGGAAGGGCCGATCGGATGCAGGTAGGACAGCACGCCACCATATCGATGCATCTGCGCGAAACACTTCGACAAGCAACGCCTGGGGGCGAAAATGAAAATAAATTATCAGAGCTTACCTTACAAAGAAAATTTCTAAAAACAAAGTGTAAATAACAAAGAATAGTATTACTGTTCTGTTTTAAAACAACGAGGGGAAATGATACTGGATGAAATTCATGCAAACTATGTTTAACTTCGTAAAAAGTGGCGGTGGAAGTAAAATAAGAGAAGAAACTTAGAGAAATAGAATAAATAAAATAAATACATTTATTGCTTGTCAACTGAAAATTAACAGTTCGGAGGTGTTAAAATTGTTGAAAATAACGAAATTTCCAATTTAAAAAAGTTTATCCCCAAAGAGAATTGTTTTGTTAAAAAAGGAAAAATAAAGGGGTTACCATTATCACAGCGTTGTGTTTTTACTTTTTTTCTCTCTTTTCTCGCAGATTTCAAACTCTTTTCCTTTGTCTCTCATTCTTTTTCAAGTATTTCTCGCGTTACGTACATTTTAGACACCTACTTTGCCTGGAATTTAAAAGGTATTTCCTCATACTTTCGGTACACCACCATCACAACTTCCGAGAATTCAATCAAGTCCGTTCAAATTCATAGGGTTAACCGATAAGGCACCAATCACAATTTCTTTTGCAGGTTTTAAATTACCAATAGGGGCCTATTTCTGAATAAGATCGGCACTCATCAAATCCATACTAAAGGGCTACTTTTAAACAATAAATTTAATGATTTAAATATTTTTTTTACTAGCACCTAGTAAATGTGTTAAAAATACAAATTTAGGGGGACAAAAACCCCAAACATTCTCACCATCCCTCTATTCATACAACAAAAGTTTAAAAATTATTCACAAAGAACAAAAAAATACAAACAAAATGAGTTCACTAATCAAAAATAACAAAGGTTCGGCCACGTAAAGCTAAAAACAGAGTGGAACGTAGAGTTTTTCTCAGGTCTATGCGGTTTAAATTCGTCGGCTTTTACCTGCTCTATCTGCCTCGGTGGTGTAGTGGTCAAGGCGCCCGCCTGGTAAACAGGAGGGCGTGGGTTCAATCCCAGCCGAGGTATGGAATTTTATCCTCAATATAATTTGAGAATTTGACCACAATAATAGTAGTAGCCTACTGCTGGAGTAAAGGGACTTTTCAGTCCTATCGAGCAGTATAAATAAGCACTATTATTATTATTATCTCTCCGCTCCTCCCTGTTTTGAGCCTAAATGTACCTAGAGCCTTTCTTTCCTATTGCAACAGAGAGTAAACAATTCAATTAGAAAGCGGCGACAGCACCTTGATTGATTACTGAAGGTAAGCAACGATGAGCATGGTTGGTAACCGGATGGGTGACCATTTGGACGTCCGCTTGCCGTTTTTTTCCGGCGTCACTCAGCCTTAGTTTACTGTGAGGTGCGTCGCTTGTCGCCGAATCAAACATGATAGGCGGGTGCGGTTATACCCTAACCGTGGACCATATATTTAATTGCCACACACATCTACAAATACGCTCCTCCCTCCCCTCACCACCAGCCCTCGATAACAACCCTGCCAACATCGATTCGGCCTTAATGTACCTGAAGGAGTGAAGGCCATTGGACTATATACCAAGATCTAGGTAAACAGGGGACGGCGTGAACGACACAAGAGTGTTAACGGCTCTCGCTTCTCCTGCTATCGGTCGGGGCCGCACTTAGCTTGACCGCTGGGTCGACGAATGCTCGTCTGCGCGATGGGAGGTTCATTGATCTCGACTATAGTTTGGAAACCTACTTTTTTATCTGAAATGTTTTTTCCTAATCCAGCTAAAAAAATAAAAAAAGTTCAACGAGGACGGTTTTTTTTCCTGCGGTAAAACAAAAATTGTTTAGCCAGCCATAGAAGCGCCAAATTCGTTACGGGTAAGTCACTGTTTTTCTGGGTTTTGCGGTTAAAAGTTTCTTTATAGGGTTTTTGCTCGGTGTGGATGAAATACGAGTGACCTAATGTGCCAAAACTTTGATGATGAAGAGAAAATAAAGGGGCGTGTCCATGCGTTAGAAGGAGCACATAGTTCCACCGGGCCCTGAAGCAAAGGGGCCTCTTGCAGAAGGGTAACAAAGGTGGACTGCGTCCTAAGGCGCTTGAGAGGCTTAATGCGGTCAAGATTGTGCTCCTATTTGAGGTCCCACTTCTTATAATATAAGGTACGCCGACTTCCTAAGCGACCTCACAAACCTCCGGTCTCGCTCTCCTTTTTGGTTTAGGTTGCGCTCGGAGGAGGAGGACTTTGGCGACGCCTGTGCTTGTGCGCACACCACACCTGCTTGTCACCACCTGCGACTAAATAATCGCTCTTAATACCGGAACTAATTAGAGCCACAAAACCAAACCTGACAACATCTGGCGAAACCGATATCGGCTTTCCACCACTGTTTTATTTTCGTCTCTTTAGACTTCCAACCACCAAGCCGCCGCTTGCCGACGCAGTGTTTGATTAAAATTTGGAACATTTGAAACAAATCCGTCAAAATTGCAAACTTAGACTAACAAACTGTTACGGTTAGTCTAACGAATTAGGCTCTCATTTTGGCTAAAATTTGGGCGAAACATCGGGGCCCGGTATCCTCGCACACAAACCTGCCTGTTCCTACATTGAAAGGTTCAATTAAATTAATGTTACTAAAAAGAACTTGTGATTTCTTGAGCTTTAAACAACGCAGGCCTTGACCTTGAACGCGTGAATCGAAGGCAAGACTTATCTCACTTAACTTTAGGGACTCATGTCAGCTCCGCTTTGTGTTACCAACCTTCCAATAAATACGCTCTCATAATACAACCTTTAGCAACGCTACAGTTTGTAATCTATTTACTGCGCTATTAGAAGTTAATCCCAATACATATCTATAAATCATCTATAAGAAAATGGATAGTACAAAGGGGGGGGGGGGCGGGTCAATCCGCG
>NW_007384240.1:0-1719 GCF_000475195.1 Diaphorina citri | reverse complement strand
AAATGTGATAAGGATGCAACACAAAACGTTTGGTTGAGATGTTTGCTGCGCTTGGCGGTATTTTGACCGCTTTTGACAGATTTCGACCGTTTTTTGGCGGTTTTCAGCTATAGCGACAAAACGGTTAGAGATATTGTAAAAGTTAGGGTAAAAGAACACTCAAATAAGCATCATTCAATAGGATAAGGAAAGTCGTGTGATGTTCACACCAGATTTTTTACTTTCTATTACTACAGTTTAGCGGAGCTATACTAGTAATGAAAGTATTGCAATCGGTCCAAATTTTCAAAATCGGGAAATGGTTGGAAATATCCGTTTTGGGATCCCCTGATGTCAAAAAAGTGATTTTTAGCCCATGGTCTGTACGTATGTATGTACGCACGTACGTACGTACGTACGTACGTACGTACGTTACGTACGTACGTACGTTACGTACGTACGTACGTTACGTACGTACGTACGTTACGTACGTACGTACGTTACGTACGTACGTACGTTACGTACGTACGTACGTTACGTACGTACGTACGTTACGTACGTACGTACGTTACGTACGTACGTACGTTACGTACGTACGTACGTTACGTACGTACGTACGTTACGTACGTACGTACGTTACGTACGTACGTACGTTACGTACGTACGTACGTTACGTACGTACGTACGTTACGTACAGACCATGGGCTAAAAATCACTTTTTTGACATCAGGGGATCCCAAAACGGATATTTCCAACCATTTCCCGATTTTGAAAATTTGGACCGATTGCAATACTTTCATTACTAGTATAGCTCCGCTATACTGTAGTAATAGAAAGTAAAAATACAAACAAAATGAGTTCACTAATCAAAAATAACAAAGGTTCGGCCACGTAAAGCTAAAAACAGAGTGGAACGTAGAGTTTATCTCAGGTCTATGCGGTTTAATTTCGTCGGCTTTTACCTGCTCTATCTGCCTCGGTGGTGTAGTGGTCAAGGCGCCCGCCTGGTAAACAGGAGGGCGTGGGTTCAATCCCAGCCGAGGTATGGAATTTTATCCTCAATATAATTTGAGAATTTGACCACAATAATAGTAGTAGCCTACTGCTGGAGTAAAGGGACTTTTCAGTCCTATCGAGCAGTATGGAATTTTATCCTCAATATAATTTGAGAATTTGACCACAATAATAGTAGTTGCCTACTGCTGGAGTAAAGGGACTTTTCAGTCCTATCGAGCAGTATAAATAAGCACTATTATTATTATTATCTCTCCACTCCTCCCTGTTTTGAGCCTTAAATGTACCTAGAGCCTTTCTTTCCTATTGCAACAGAGAGTAAACAATTCAATTAGAAAGCTAAAAAGCGGCGACAGCACCGGACGAGGAGACAAAGATCCCACTTGATAAAAGTGAGTAGCTATCACAAAGATCCCACTTGATAAAAGTGAGTAGCTATCACAAAGATTCCACTTGATAAAATGAGTAGCTATCACAAAGATCCCACTTTGAGAAACACAAAAAGCCCACACTGAGGCTTAGGTGTAGGGGCCGGATGGGTGACCATTTGGACGTCCGCTTGCCGTTTTTTTCCGGCGTCACTCAGCCTTAGTTTACTGTGAGGTGCGTCGCTTGTCGCCGAATCAAACATGATAGGCGGGTGCGGTTATACCCTAACCGTGGACCATATATTTAATTGCCACACACATCTACAAATACGCTCCTCCCTCCCCTCACCACCAGCCC
>NW_007384239.1:2420-4092 GCF_000475195.1 Diaphorina citri | reverse complement strand
ATAATAATAAAATATGATAAAGAGAATGTCCAATATATAGGGGTACGGTCAGTCCAATGCTAACGCACTCCCGATGCAAAACGTCTGGGGTTCGAATGGTTCGATGCCCAATAATATGGATGAGAAATTTTCATTTGTGATCTTCTGGACTTACTTGGTCCACCAGCCCATTTTTTGAAGGTACAGGAGGAAAAGAAGAAGAAAAGGAAAAAAAAAAACAGGCAGCTCAACTTATCTCTTTTCTACACCATTAACGCGAAAATGTTTCCACTATATAAAATATATTGTACATGATTTATATAAAATAAATACATAGATATTTCTTTTTTACACAATACTATGTATGTATATCTGTAATTCTGTATACATATTAGGTACCTATACCTATATACATATTTTCATCCATGCGTCCGTTTTTTTTTTTTTCTAGCTCTTCCTCTTCTCCTCCTCCTCCTTCTTCTTCTTCTTATTCTTCGTCTTCCTTTTCTCTTTTTTCTCTCTCTCCAATAACGCACATTCTATCTATGTACAATATCGTTGCGTGCCTTTTGTAAAGAATTTCGGACCTTTTGTAGCCATTGGCTTTGTGGTTTTGTCGAAAATAGGTAGGAAGGTAGCTAGATATATATACAAAAGGGAGAAAAACAACATGTACCATAATATAATAGGTATAGCGGCTACTAAAGGTGGGATATAAAATTCCATACCTCGGCTGGGATTGAACCCACGCCCTCCTGTTTACCAGGCGAGCGCCTTGACCACTACACCACCGAGGCAGGTACCTAAGTTTGTTTCACCATAACTCTCGAACTGGCTATTAGTCCCATTTTGACGAAATTTGGCAGACATGTTCAACACATAAATGAAATTTGATCAATAGATGTCGGCCCCGATTCGGTTTTTGGGACCCCCGCAGGGGTCCTCTTTCAGAGTGAGTTCCACAGTTCATTGACCCACTAGTGACTTGTTAGTACCCTTCGTTTGTTTCACCATAACTCTGGAACTGTCTATTAGTCCCATTTTGACGAAATTTGGCAGACATGTTCAACACATAAATGAAATTTGATAAATAGATGTCGCCCCCAATTCGGTTTTTGGGGCCCCCGTAGGGGTCCTCTTTCAGAGTGAGTTCCACAGTTCATTGACCCACAAGTGGGACTTGTTAGTACCCTTCTTCTTCTTCTTCTTCTTCTTCTTCTTCTTCTTCTTTTTTAGGTCTTTTCCCACTCAAATAGGTTCGACAACTTGTACCCTTCCTCCGGTATACAAATTCTTTACACCCTCCCTTTACTTTCACTATCACCGGAAATTCGGATTATGGAGCAAGAGTTGGGGAAAGGAAGAGTATTTGTGCTTCCTCTTTGATTAGTGTTGCAGAGCTATTCAAGTGTGAGAGAGATATGCAGAATAGCGACAAAGAGAGGAGAAAAGAGAGATATGTAGAGGGCGAGAGAGAGGGAGAGGGAGAGAGAGGGCGAGAGGGGGAGACAGAAAGAGAGACAGACAGACAGAGAGAGAGAGAGAGACGGAAAAATGGAGAGAGCAATGCGCGCATTGTGAGGTATTTGTTTTCAATTTCAAAAATGAAAGTTCGGTTTACGAGATAGTCGAGGAAGAGAGAGAGAGAGAGAGGGAGAGAGGGAGTGGGCGAGAGGGAGAGAGGGAGGGAGAG
>NW_007384239.1:0-1865 GCF_000475195.1 Diaphorina citri | reverse complement strand
AACTTTAGGAGGGGAAAAAGAACTTTAGGAGGGGAAAAAGAACTTTAGAAGGGGAAAAAGAACTTTAGAAGGGGAAAAAGAACTTTAGGAGGGGAAAAAGAACTTTAGAAGGGGAAAAAGAACTTTAGAAGGGGAAAAAGAACTTTAGGAGGGGAAAAAGAACTTTAGAAGGGGAAAAAGAACTTTAGAAGGGGAAAAAGAACTTTAGGAGGGGAAAAAGAACTTTAGAAGGGGAAAAAGAACTTTAGAAGGGGAAAAAGAACTTTAGGAGGGGAAAAAGAACTTTAGAAGGGGAAAAAGAACTTTAGAAGGGGAAAAAGAACTTTAGGAGGGGAAAAAGAAATGAGGGAGGAGGGAAAAACAAAAGAGTCATCCATCAACGCTCCTGTTTTTCTACCTTTTTATATTAATGAATAAAAAGCCTTGTCATTAGGGAGAATGAATGGGAGGGAGAGAAAGGTATGGGGGGAGAGAGAGAGGGAGAGAATATGGCGAGAAGGTGGTAAAAGGGGAAGGAAGGAAAGGAGAGGGGAGAATGAGAATTAGAGAAATATGGAAAGAAAGGTTTGAAGGGAAAAGAGAGAGAGCGAGAGAGAGGGAAAGAGGGAGGGATGGAGGAAAGAAGTGACGGAGGGAAAAATGTATGTAAAATGGAGCGAAAGAATGAAGAGAGTTGGAGAGAGAAAGGGAAGGTAAAAAAAAGAGGCGAAAAGGAGAGAGACAGAAAGAGGAGAAGTCAAAACAGAGTAGGGAAAGAGAACGGGGGACAAATGCAAAAGGGAGGGAGAGACAGAGGGAGAAAAAATGAAAGAGAAAGAGGGAAAACTTCCAAGCTTGGTGAGTTTAGAGTTAGACTTTAGAAATGGAAAATTAATTAACACGAAATAAAAGGGACGAAAAAACGGAGGGGGCGAAAGAAGGGAAATATACTGCGGGGGAAAAAACACATAATGTACAGAGAACTCGGAGAAGTCGAGGGAAATTCTAAAAAAAAAACATCCAGATGGAAAAGGGATTTATTAATTTGCTTGAAAGAAAAACATGAAAGAGGAGGAGGAAGAGAAGAAAGAGGAAGAGGAGGAATAGAAGGAGAGAGGGACAGAATGAGAGACGGACAGAGAGATAAAATGAAAAGGGGAGAGGAGAAAGAGAAAGAAAAGGACGGATACATATACAACTTACAAAAGTAGGGAGGAGGGAGAAAAGGAGAGAAGGAAGAGGAGGGGGAAGGAGGAGGGAAGGGAGAGAAAAAAAGGGATAAAATGAGGGAAAGAACGAGGAAAAGAGGGATAAAGAGAGTGGAGGGTGGGAAAAAAGACAGAGGGACAGAGGGAGGGATGAGAATGGGATGAAATTTAGACAAGTGCTGTGTTTTTATTATGTATTTATATTCATAACAGTATTCATTATCTATGTACAACTGACGGAACTTTACTCCCTTATTCCTTATGGTTTAATGATTTTTAAACTCGACTTGGGAGTTTTAAAATTCAGGGGTTAAAATGTGGGATTTTAAACCCTAATGTTCCAATACCTACTTTTAAAAACTCATATAAAAATAAAATACATACATAAGTAGTGATAGCACATTGAATACACAAGTTCCTGATGGATCACTGAAGTTAAGCGTACCCGGCCTGGTCCTTTGATTATTGACCGTCAATATTCGCCCTGGTCCTCTAAGAAGTTAACCATCCTGGTCCTTTAATAAATTACCCTTAATACCAGCGCAGGCCCTTTAAGAAGTTACCCGTCCTGGCCCTTTAAGAAGTTATCCTCAATACCCACCCTGGCCCTTTAATAACTGACACTCAATATCCGCCTTGGCTCTTTAATACGTTACCAGTCCTGGCCCTTTATTAAGT
>NW_007384238.1:2351-4093 GCF_000475195.1 Diaphorina citri | reverse complement strand
TGACTTCACAAAAAACCGGTCACAGAAGTTTTTCTGTGTTTTTTTGTGGGAAATCGAGCATTTTTTTTCTCAGTGTAGATCCTCATAGTTATACCAGTCTCATAGATCGAAGACCGAAGCATGAGTGAAGCTATTCCAAGCGTTCTGAACATTTTAAACACCACCATAACATCAATAAATGATTAAGAAAGAAGACGAAGAAGAAGAAGAGAAAGACGAAGGAGGAGAAGAAGAAGAAGAAGAAAAAAAGAACAATAAAACAGCACCTGTCTAGAATTAATAATTTTATAATCAAGAGACTGGTGCTCTAGGATCTGATATTATTCATTTGAAATCATTAATAACATATTAGAAATCAAAACTCCAAATCCGTCTACTCTGGTGGCACACGATTACTCGCTTTGTTAGAAAGTTAGAAACCAGTTGTGATGAATCGAATCCTCTTTTTTTTTCTGTTGGTATCTCAACCAAGTGATTGGTTCCCCTAATCCATTTATTTTGGTTGAAGTTTATACCTTGTTTGCTTTATTACTGCCAGGTTAGTAGTGAAAAAAAAATGTCACAAAAGATCTAACCAGGTCGCAGTGACCAAGGGCGTTTATTAAAGCCGATGGCCCTACCTTTACCAATACCAATACCAAAATAGTAGTGAAAAGTCCCTCGGATTCCGTTGTATAACTAAAAGGTTGATTTCGGTCAGTCTCTTCCAAGTCACTCGGTTTTGTCTGCTACTGTTACTCCCTTCTCTTGCATAGGTATTCTCTTTTCTCTATGACAACTCCTCAACGTTTTCTTTGGTCTTCCCACGGCTCTGGATCCACTAACTTCCATGTTTCTCACTCTCTTTCCAATGTCCTCCTTTTTTCATTCCTCATGTCCAAACTATTGTAGTTTTCTTCTTGCATCATCTTCTTTGATTATTTCCACAACTGAGTTTGCTGCCCATATCCTGGTAGACGATCATGTAGAGATGGTAGTCCCAATAGACTACCGAGGTTGGTTATGGTTAGTTTTTTCACTCATATACTTAATAATCAACCTGGTACCCGATTATGCAGAGAAGGTAGTCAATTTCACACACAATACAACACGTCTACCAGCTCCAAGGTCATCAGACTTCGGCAAATAATGCTAATGCCACAGGCAACACTCAGACACAGGTAACCCCGGTGCTAATCCTGATTATTTATTAATCCTCTTGTTGATGATGTGGTTATGATGCTGGTTCATAATTTGTCTGACTGTCAGAGAGACAACAACTACAGTGACTACAGTTCTTCGGTCTTCGCACTAGTGCAGTGCCATGGTTCACCAAAGTATGGAGACTCTCTACACATAGTCGACCGGCCATCGATTGATGTCGACTGAACTGTCCATGTCCACACTGCCTCGATAACATAGATTCAGCTCTTCGATCGACTGTTTGTGGACCCACCTTTACATTTTTTTTTGTGGTGTGTCCCGGTCTGTTGGTTCAAAATTATGACAATCCTAATTTTCAAAGGTCCCTAACAATGATTATAAAGGTCCCTACACAGGACAAGTCCTTTGTCTCCGATCCAGTAGGAATGTTGGGATACCCACACACAATGTGAACAGGCTTTCCAAGCTTCACCACAATCCATGTCAAAGTACCCGATGTTCTATTTTCGTCTCACCACAATCGTATTCCATCGGCAGAGCTGATAATAGAGTGTTCTCCGAAAGTCCGAATTCAAATTTCAAAGTAAACAGAAAATATC
>NW_007384238.1:0-2198 GCF_000475195.1 Diaphorina citri | reverse complement strand
CATCACTTCCATCTCCAGTCTTGATGTAAAATGCATGCTCAAGTGCTTGATCGTAAATTTTAATCCCCGTCAAGTTACTCCTCATGTGTATGTTCATTTTAGCATCGCGCTATACATATATCCTGGGAAATGCAAAAGTCGGATATGTTCCATAATCCGATCAGATGTCAGACTGCCACAACATCCGCTCGTGAAATATTGATGGAGATGGAGCTCTACATGAAAACATTATACGCTGTTAGTCGCTCCATATCAAGTATGGAACTTGCTCCCGATATCATGCCCCCACGGGTCAGTGAAAATATGCAACGTGCAGTATGACCTGTGTGCGAAATATATGGAATTGTAGAACGCGTTTCCTGCTATAGTCTCCTGTAAATACCTACATATGTGTATTGTGTACATATAACAACCATGTGTACCTGTACAGACTACGCCAGTGGAATATTTTATATTCATATCCAAGGGGTCAGAAAAAGTTGAACGTTCAACTTTTGCAGAACGATATGAAAAGTTTGCTACAAAACATTTTATTAGGGTATCAACGTGGGCTTGTGCTTGTGTTATCATTCTGTGGTTAGTCAGAGCATTCTTCATATATGATGTGTTTTATTTGTTTGATATGATTGATGTGTATTTGTCAAATTCTTCACGATTAATGGCACACATATGTGCGAGTAACCCACAACCACAATCATTTCGTCTTATTTGGTAACATGAATAACTTAGTGAGCGATGTTCTTATTGTTGTACCAAATACTGAAATTTGCCATTCATCAGTTATTTATTTTTGTTGTTTTTTATATGTTTTAACGCATTCGGTCGAGATGAATTTATGTTGTCCAGATGTCCAGGCAGTGTGGACGGTTTCAGTCATCGATCGGCAGCCGTCGCATCGACTATGTCTGGACACAACTTAAGAGCATATTTATCTAAATAGATAATTACCATACAATAAATATGATGTATTCCTCGGTAAAACATACAGTAAAAGATCAATAGAAGATCCAACAGACAAAGAAAGTCATTTGGAGACGGGGCATTTAGGTCAAATATATACGTACACTATACGCTATGCGTGACCATGGATGTCAAAGAGACTGGACTCTCTGGAATCCGATGACATCACCTTGGTTTAGCCTTCTCCTCCTTGTTCTCTTCCTCATTCTTGTTTTCATTTCTTTTCTTCTTATTCTTCACTTTCTTCTTCTCCGCTCTTTTTTTCCACCTCCTCCATATCCTTCTTTCTCTTCCGTGTTCTCTTTCTCCTTCTCCATCCTCCTCACTTCCAGAAAGAAAAAAGAGATCCTCCTCCCTTCTTTTTTCAATTTTTAAAAGTGTCCTTTAATTAATAGCGTTGTTTTTTTCTTTCCTATAGAGATATTGTGTTGTAGGTATTTGTTCATTCAGGCATTCGGACAAGTGTCAGCTCATCTCTCTTCTTTGCATCATGAATGAGAGAATGGCTTGATTGCTGATATTGATAGCATTTTTGTAAACTTTTTTGATAGCTCACATTTAAATGGACATAGATATTTGATCAGAGGTCTTTTGTTTACAATTCTACATGGATACACGGCCGTTCTGCGTGTTTTAGAAGTTAAACAAACACAGTTTACAGTTTCAAGTGTCCAAAACTGTTCATCGCAGCTCATAACTGTTTCAGTAAACGATTTAGGGGGAAATCTCGTGCCTTTTTAGGTTTGAAAATCTCGGATATTTGATCAGAGGTCTTTTGTTTACAATTCTACATGGATACACGGCCGTTCTGCGTGTTTTAGAAGTTAAACAAACACAGTTTACGTTTTCAAGTGTCCAAAACTGTTCATCGCAGCTCATAACTGTTTCAGTAAACGATTTAGAGGGAAATCTCGTGCCTTTTTAGGTTTGAAAATCTCATTTTCCCCCTAAAAGTTTACCATTGGAAAGGGATCTCTTATTCATGATTTGCTGAATGCCTGTTATTATTGGTGGTAGGAAAAACACGCAAGAGGCATTGTTGTGATTATTTTGGGTTATTTTCGTGGAGAGTAAGGTGTTGTGAGGGTAGATATATCTAGGGCAGGGTTGTTTTTAGGTGTTGGTTTCATGCTTGGAAAAAAAGTTGCATTTTCCTCTCGGAATATTTCCTCTTCTAAAGATCGTTTTCTCTCTTGTTCCTATGGTTTAAATACAGGAGCTATCACGCCAAAGGGGGG
>NW_007384237.1:0-3905 GCF_000475195.1 Diaphorina citri | reverse complement strand
TATGGCAGAAAAAAAGGAGATATACTTTATTTATTCTGCCATCACCATTCGACCACAGTTGAAGCCGCTACAACAACACAGAGGAGATTGATGGTGCTCTTTTTAGGCGGGACCAGGGGCTTGTTCCACGAGCTACGAGCTACTTTGCACTCCCCATTGTTTACTCCACGAACCACGTGTAGAAAATGTTGACAAAGAGTACGACGTTTTTTCTACGCGTGGAGTAAACTCGTCCTATAGAGTTATATATGTAGAGGAACAAACCTCCATGGCCTAAACCAGGTTTAGGTCCTGTTTAGGTCCTAAACAGGTCCTGTTCTCACACAATGAAAAACATTTGAATCATGTGATACAAGAAGTGTCTCAGCCACACCCTATAACCTTTGAAAAAATAGTTTTTGGGAATTACTAATTGGAATTAGAATTAGTACCCAGTACGTCTACGTACTTCGAGAGTTGTATTTCACAGAATCCAGAATCTGACTCATTCTTATGACAGGTAGTTTGCGAATTGCGATCGACACAATGGACAATTGTTGGGCATAATGAACTTTGATCTGGATGTTACTTTGATTGTTTTTCCTAAATGATTGATACTTTTTTTAATGAACAATCTGAAACACTTGTGATTTCTCATGAATTGACCATTTTGACTGTTTCAGATGACGCATGTTAACTCATGACGTAACAAACTTCATTCACAATCTTTTGCATTTCGACCGAGGCGAGGAAAGGAAAACATCAGGCAGTTTCGACGTGAGATAAGAAACACTCCAATGATAAAGCTGTGCTAGAGCTAGATAACATACAAAAGAACAACAATTCCAAACAAAGAGAACATTCGAAATTCCGCGCAGACTGTTACGAAGAGCGGCGGACTGTTCTTCAGAAAGATACCTTTAGAGTGATTGTGTTTTTTTTTGCCAGACGCCAAACGCTTTGTGTTTTTTGCCTCAAATCAAACTTTACTGGTGTTCGGATTTTAAAAGAACCTGTGTGCTTTTCTAATTTCATAAAACTGAGTATTTCTTAAACCTTTTGTAAAAGTAATGAGATAAGTTCATGTAAAATGGAAGGAGTTAAATAAAATGGAACAGTTTAAAATCAAATTCTTGAAGTTTGCTAGGGCATATAAACTTTCAAGTTATTTTGTGTCATAAAAATAAAAACTAATCACAATTCAATTATTTGGAAATAATACTGACGTCTTTTGAAGTAAATAAAAACTTTTTGATGTTAAATGTGACTTTATTTAAATTATGTAAGTAAATCAAATTAGTGCTTCGACTAATTCCTGTTTTGGTGTTAATTAATTACAAAGGAATTCGTGAACTAATAATTTTTTTTCTGTAAAAGATCAATGTTTCCAAAACGCATTTCAGTTTTTGTCGATAAATTTCCATATTGTTTCACAAAGTCGAGAGAGCAATTCCTGGACACCTATTGGCACAGAATAAGTTGCAGACAGTTTCAGTGAAACAAACATCCGAGTGATTTTTAAACTTTTAATTTTCCTAATTGTACTTGTAAGATAATTTTTATCGTCAAAATGTCGGTCATTTCGATGAGAATTTGTTTCGCTCTATGTGTGTTAGGGTTTCTATGTTTAATCAATGTTTCGTTCGCATTCACGGCATCATCTTTACATTGCGCGATGCGGCGGGAGATCAACCCATGCACCTGTAAATGTCGCACCTCACCTATAAGTCCTATTGTAGTTGAATGCGAGAAAATGACATCGTTCGGTCAGGTGGTGGATGCGTTACAAGACCGGTTTGGAAATGACAGCATATCTCTGAAAATTGCTGTCTCTAATCTCAATGACCTCCCAAGTAAAACGTTCCAGGAATTGGGATTACAAATCGTCAACCTGAAACTCACTAAAAATAATTTAAGGTAAGAAATTATTTGTCATTTTGTGTTTGTGTTTTTGTCTTGTTTGACTAAACGAATATTAGCAAGATAAAGTATCTCTCCAACGCTACGGTTAGCCCGATTTCAATGGAATTTAGTAAAATATTGAATACAAAGTTAATTTGCTCATTTGTTTTTGATCCCTCGAGTTCTTTCTCTGAATGGGATCTAGTTCAGTGAACTACTCTACTATTTAATTCTGGTAAACCAAAGGCAAAAGCACGTGCATGCACCATTTCCTAACAAATGGCAGGTGACCGTCTGAGTACATATTAATATTAAAGAGATGAGGGATTGAGTTCACCGATTGAAGGGAGGAAGGTATGAGAACCAAATTTCTCGTTCAAAACTTTCCAAATATAATGTATGTATGTGTCATCCCTAATCCCTCATTGACGCTTCAAGCCTTGTACTTCGCCTTGGCCATAGCCCTTGTACTATAATGTCAATAATCCTGGTTCACACGCTAGGATTTGTCAGCAGACTTATCTTTCAACATGGTCTCTCAATTTTTGTATTTCGACAGACCTTACTTGTGTAAGGCAAGTTTGCCCCGACTTTATGTCTAAACTAACCTGACCGTACACAAGTAGGTACGTTCTGTCGAAATACAAGATTGTTGGAAGGTAGTTCTGCAGACAAATATTGTAAGTACCTTGTGTGCCAGGCAACACCAAGAGTGAGGCATGGAGCACCTTACTAAGACCATCCTGTAGGCATGGGCGAATTTACATAATAAAATTCATATTATGCATTAGTTTATCGGTTGAGTTCCGTTTATGAGTAAAATCCCTATCAACAGTATTTATGGCTGGATTGTGTAAGGCCACAAGATACCTACTCCAATTACTAGCCTCGTGCCCTCTCAACTCACATTTCATCCTGTAGGGATAATGGACTAAATGTAGGCTTCTACCAAGACCATCCTGTAGGGATAATGGACTAAATGTAGGCTTCTACCAAGACCATCCTGTAGATTGTAGCTGACTTCCTTACCAAGGACGTAAGGATAACGGGCTTCACGTCACTGTATAACTCCTAAGGTTTTCAGTGACGGGGGTTTTACCCTCCATTCGGCGACAAACTACCGGCCTCCTCACATTAACCTTACCCAGCCTGAGAGGGGCCGGGAAAAACTGGCAGTACGCGATTGTCCAGATGATCAGCATCAGCCATCCCAGCATGCGCAATATTGGTTAACATAGATGAGGGGTTTTCCTCCTGGTTTACTCTAAAGAAAAATGGCCATAGGCCAATAAAGAAATAAGGCGAATTTACATAATAAAATTCATATTATGCATTAGTTTATCGGTTGAGTTCCGTTTATGAGTAAAATCCCTATCAACAGTATTTATGACTGGATTGTGTGAGGCCACAAGATACCTACTCCAATTACTAGCCTCGTGTCCTCTCAACTCACATTTCAATTCAATACAAAGTTAATTTGCTCATTTGTTTTTGATCCCTCGAGTTCTTTCTCTGAATGGGATCTAGTTCAGTGAACTACTCTACTATTTATTTTTGGTTAGCCAAAGGCAAAAGCACGTGCATGCACCATTTCCTAACAAATGGCAGGTGACCGTCTGAGTACATATTAATATTAAAGAGATGAGGGATTGAGTTCACCGATTGAAGGGAGGAAGGTATGAGAACCAAATTTCTCGTTCAAAACTTCCCAAATATAATGTATGTATGTGTCATCCCTAATCCCTCATTTACGCTTCTAGCCTTGTACTTCGCCTTGGCCATAGCCCTTGTACTATAATGTCAATAATCCTGGTTCACACGCTAGGATTTGTCAGCAGACTTATCTTCCAACATGGTCTCTCAATCTTGTATTTCGACAGACCTAACTTGTGTAAAGCAAGTTTGCCCCGACTTTATGTCTAAACTAACCTGACCGTACACAAGTAGTTCTGTCGAAATACAAGATTGTTGGAAGGTAGTTCTGCAGACAAATATTGTAAGTACCTTGTGTGCCAGGCAACACC
>NW_007384236.1:0-4094 GCF_000475195.1 Diaphorina citri | reverse complement strand
GGGTTATAGAAGCGCCTCTTCTCTCCCACGCCACTGGCCAGAATGTGAGCAGCGTGTTTCTTCGGGTTACGATAGGAGAATCGGTCCAGGAACCGGGATAGGGTGAAATCCAGAAGCGGATCTCCCGAGTAGTCTACCCAGTGCTCTGAAAAGAAAGAAGGAAGTAAATGATTTGTTTGTATTTTTAGGGCTCATTGAGAGGCTGACGAAAAAGGTCGACCCCGTCTGTACACGGGAAAAGGTGAAAAAAGAAGAACGATTTGTTTGTTACTTGTCGTGATAAAATCAAAATCCAAAATTTTTAAATTTAATACCTATAAACATTATTATTGTAAAGGCATAATATAAATAAATAAAAAGTTTTCCTTTTTAAAACATGAATCAAATATTACACGGTTGTTTCATATTTATCCTAAGCCCGGAAGATTTAATGTGCTTTAGCTTTAAGAGAAGTGAAAAGAAAATTCCGAGTCTCGGTTGGGATTTGAACCCACAACCTTCCGCTTAAAGCGAGCAACGAGAAGAATTTTTCCTGGAAAAAAAATTTCTCCTAGCATTTTCCATTTTGTCCAAGGCTTCTCTGAAAATTCTTCGTCCATTAGAATCATTACCAAGAACAACATCAAGCAATATCTTACCTTATTTAATAATTGACTAGGGTTCTTTGTGGAACCCTAGACCACAAAGAACCCTAGTCAATTATAAAAAAAGGTAAGCCATTATCTAATTTGGGTGTCGAATATGAATCTAATTAATAATAAAAAGGTATTTGATTTTGAGAGAAAATTTCGAAGAAAAAGATCTAAATCACGAATTGGTTATTTGTGGTGAAGCTGAAGAGACTTTTCACGATTTTTGTGGACATCACAGCTTTACAAGAAGACTCCTTTACTAATAGTGAATTCTGTGAATTTTCTTTTTACTCTGGAAATGCCACCGCTGTGCAACTCAATTGTCCTCACGAGGTTGGGATGAGTGCAAGCATAGACCCGAAAAAACATCGACTAATTTTTGTGGACATCACAGCTTTACTAGAAGACTCCTTTACTAATAGTGAATTCTGTGAATTTTCTTTTTACTCTGGAAATGCCACCACTGTGCACTGGTCGACACTCGATTCAAATAGCAACTCAATTGTCCTCACGAGGTTGGGATGAGTGCACCCCGTATTCCAGTATTCCAAGCACAGACCCGAAAAAACATCGACTCAGCCGGGAATCGAACCCAGGATCTCCGGTATTCAAGCCTAGTGTGATACCCACTCAGGCAAGAAGGTTGCTTCCCTCTACTGTCAATAATCGTAGTAGAGGGAAGCAACCCCGACTACGATTTGCTTATTCAAAAGGTTCCTAACTAACATCGACTCAGCCGGGAATCGAACCCAGGATCTCCGGTATGGAAGCCTAGTGTGATACCCACTCAGGCAACAAGGTTGCTTCCCTCTACTACGATTATTGGGGTCAATAATCGTAATAGAACTTATCCACATTTCTAAATCATGTTCAACTCACTCGACAGTATATTCCCGGCAAACAGGGCCACGGTTGGGTGGAAATGTTGACTCAGGGCTTCCAGTTCAGTAAACACCGCCTTGCCTCCGTTAGCAAAGGCCGGGTTCCGATGCAAGGGCTCAAAATGGGCGGACCGTATTTTGGGCTGCAGATGGGCTCGGTGCACCCAGGAGCCCCCTATAATGGGCTTCACATCTTCTCTAAATCATGTTCAACTCACTCGACAGTATATTCCCGGCAAACAGGGCCACGGTTGGGTGGAAATGTTGACTCAGGGCTTCCAGTTCAGTAAACACCGCCTTGCCTCCGTTAGCAAAGGCCGGGTTCCGATGCAAGGGCTCAAAATGGGCGGACCGTATTTTGGGCTGCAGATGGGCTCTGTGCACCCAAGAGCCCCCTATAATGGGCTTCACATCTTCATCATCATCATCATCGTGGACGGTGATGGTGGATGTGTTAGTGGAGGTGGTGGACACGGGAGGGATCTTATCCTTGTCATCCTGGAGAAGAGAGAAAGAAACGGGGGGTTTCTAATTATTTTTGTTTTTCTTTTCTTTAAAAAAAAGCTACGTAAATAGGCTTTGTGTATTAACGAAACAAAGTACAAAGGCCTTGCCAGCGGTCGAAGGCCGCATTATATATGCTTAAAAACAGATTTTACAAAAAAAAAAGCAGCGGACGCAATATATATATTCTTTATATAATTATGTAACTTTGCCTACGGCCGGAGGCCGCATTGTCTTTTATGTATTAACGAAACGAAGTATACTGGCCTTGCTAGCGGCCGAAGGTCGCATTTATTCTTAACAGATCTATTACCAAAAGCAGCGCCCGAAGGCCGCAATATATTTATTATTCACATTGCTATGAATCTATGAACAAGACAACTACTTACCTCTTCAGTTCTCACGTCCTCATACTTCTCCTCATCATCTTCCTCTTCAAATCCTTGCAGTGAAGACCCGGGCATGTTTTCCTTACTATGAACTAGATGGGGCCGGCGTTGTAAGATCTGAGATAGAATGAACAGGACGCCACAGGCCAGGGGGACTGGACAGGTCATGCAAACCTGCAATAATACAGGGGGTAGCGAAGAGAGAAACAATCAGTAACAATTTACTGACAAACTGTCTAAATTATGGGTTGCCGAAATATGTGTGTAACACAATATAAAATTCACACAAATTTACAAAAAAAAAAAAAAAAAAAAAAAAAAAAAAAAATTTGAGATTTTTAAATTTTATAATAATAAAAAAAAAGGAGCTGTAACTTACTCATGGAACAAAGGTAGGTATCATCATCCCAAAATCAAAGAGACATGGAGGACAGGATAGGAGAAAGCCAGAATGAACCTTACAATACATATCTGTTTAGCATAAATAGTTCACATTTCAATCTAATTTAGGCTAATATAAATGGTATGGACATGTAAGAAGAATGGATGAGAATAGATTGCCTAAAAAATACTTCCAAATGAATATAGAAGGAACCAGAAAGCAAGGTAGACCACGACTGAGATGGAATGATCAAATCAACAAAGATATCATTAAAAGAAATCAAAATCCCAGTCTCATTGAGAACCAACAAAAATTTAATGATAGAACTTGGTGGAGAGGTTTTGTGAATAGTCGACCTGTTCCACCAAACAGAACGACTTAGGATATGTATGTATGTAATTGAAAAATAGAAAGTAAAAAAGCGAGATTGAGAGCTTGGTAGAATAAATACCTCAAAGTAGGTACATCAACCAAAATTGGCCATCAGTAAAAACTATTTATTAAATCTATTCAATGTCACCTCAGTTAAATTCGTCATCATACGACCGATGCTGTTGACTCCAAAAATCTCCCCCAGCCCTCTCTCCGCCACAACTTCCCTCATTTCATATCCTTTGAAACTCTCCACACTCAAGCCACAAATCAGCCCCAATGTACAACAAGAGTTCCAGAAGTCGTTGTTCGAACGTCAATTTCTGTACGTTTTACTTCAACAAACTCGACAAGTAAGTACGGACACAGGTTCGACTGAGTACAGTTGAGGGTAAACTTGTTTGTACTTGGCAGTGAGAGAAATTAGATTTGAAAGGAAAGAGGTGAGCAAGAAGATAGATGGAATTTGGGAGTAAGAAAAAAAAGATTGAGAAATCAAGGATGAAAGGAGAGAGAGTAAAAATGAGAGAGAAATGGAGAGAAAGGGAGAGAGAGAGAGAGAGAGAGAGAGAGAAAGAGAGGAAAAAGGAATAGAGAGATTAAGAAGAACGAACACACAAAAGGCCAAATACAATCGGAAAACCCCAACTGTATCAATTCAGTGAGAGAAGTCAGGTCGAAAGAAAGCAGAGGAGACCAAGGGATCAGTCAGCACGATCTCAAACCTTTTACATGGGCATCATTGGTGACATTGTAGATCTAAACATTAACATTTAAAAAGAAGAAGAAAGGAATTTCGATTGTATTCAGCATAAATGCTGGTCACAAAATGTTGTTCCCGGCTATAATAAACTACGCTAGATTTTATAACTTGATTTGGACTCGAACCACCAACCTTCAGATTCAGAGTCCACCGTGCTAATGACTACACCAC
>NW_007384234.1:0-3776 GCF_000475195.1 Diaphorina citri | reverse complement strand
CCTGTAAGTCCTATAACACTGTTACAGACAATCCCTAATAACATCCCTCTTTTTGTCTTTTTTATTTATCCTATAGGGAGGAAACTAATTCTCTAGGTATTATTAGGTATTCAAATTAAACTAACCTATAATAAACGTTATACACGGAGATAAACTTATTATAGAGGTGTGATAAGCTGTCCCTATTATCTCATCAAAAGAGACAATGGTAAACCGCGCTGGAAAAAGCTCAGAATAAACTTTTGTTCGGAAAAGACACAGGTGGTAGCTTTTTCTGGGGACCGATACAAAAGCAGAAGATTTTCACCAATACAAAAGAACTGGATATAGGTGTTGGGGACGAGATACAATAGAATTGGTAGGTGTTAGGGACGGATTGACACAATAGAACCCATAGGTGACGGGGACAATAGGACATAATCGCGTCAGATTAAAGGATAGAAGGGTGTGGTGGGGTATCAGCTTAAAACCTTCGGAGATATTTCTGTGGGGAGGTGTGCATTTGGAAAAATGATGGGATTGCATTATTGAGATATTGAGACGTTCGCTGGGACTGGGTCAAATAATGCCTACGAATCTGGCGGTTGTATTTTCATTTATCGAAGGCTGTATTCTTCAGGTTATACCTATTTTACTAGTCATATTTCCACTGGGTATCGATTTATCGAAGGTTGTTTTAGGTGAGGTTTGTTTTGTTTGAACTCTGGGCGATTTGGGATTTTAGTTTATCTTTTTCCTCCGCAAAAACACGAACGGTGTTTCCGATTTCGACAAAGAGTGAAATACATAGGTAGTTTAAAACATTATGAGTTTTTGGGCCCCATTGAGTCCTAAGAAGGCTCCATAATGAGGGGCCTTTTTCTCTGTCTCTCTGAGGCCTAACGTGTACCTAATATTACGAACATTTAAACTATGTTCCTCTCTAAATCATTCAAAATAGTAGGTACCTATAGGTAAAGTATAGATATTGCTTCATCAGATGCTTTATAATCTGCATACTATCCCGGGAATTCGATTTCTCCTTACCTCTCCTCTGACTAAATATTCCTAGTCCCCATCTCATTATAAAAGCTCCCAGCTCCCCCCCCTGGACCTAGGCAGATTTTCCAAGGTGAATTAAAATCCGATTTCAAACCAGCCACGTGTGTACCTAATTCGAAATAATAATAATCATCGTCATCTTAATGGGGTAAGGTTTTTTAATACTTTCATACATAGGATAAATCGATTTTTCTCTCCTAATAGGAACAGGGTGTCTTGTCTCCGACTCAGTCCTACCTAGGAGGTATACGTATAGGTTCACTGAACTAAAGAACTTACTCAGATAAAGGTTTTCCAGGCCTGATGTAGAACAAAATCTATTACTGAGAAAATGTCCTTCGGGGTGTTAAAATGCATCAATCCATCCAGCTACATAGATAATAGGTAGGTATAGGGAGTAGGTAGTTCATTTAACTTCATCAGAAATCAGGAACAAATGATATTAGATTAATGAAAGCAGGGTCATTTAGATAGTACTGGTTATACTCTACTCTGTTTACTATTGAAAAAAAAGGCCCTTCTTTCAATTAGGTACCCCTTATTTGGTCGTTGGATTCTGAGATTGATTGGGCCACGGGGTCTTGTAAGTACATTTTTTCTGAGCCAGTTCATCAGTTTGTACCTTTCTCGATGAGATCACCCTGTAAATCCTATAGCGTCCCCTCTACCTTATAAAGCAATGACAAAAAAAAGCGAAAACTTTTCTGAGTCACCCCGAACCGCCGCACCGGTAAATTGACTCCCCCTCCTCTTCCTCTATACCCCCCTCTCTTCTCCCCCCCCCTCTCCTATTGTTCGCACGATGCCGTGAGAGCCGTGCAAAATTGAGCCCGTGTGTCAAAACCTTGAAAAATATTATTTAATTCCTGCCAAAAGAAGGGGTAGAGACCCCCTCCCCCTCTCTCTTTCTCCTCTCGCCGAGAAAAAATGTCATTTGAAGAACTACCTATGTATCTATACTTTTCGTTATTATGTATTATACATACGCACGTAGGTACATATTCTGTATATTGTTTTGACTAAGTATGCATCCTGCGAAAAAAGGGGGAGAAGACCCCCTCCCCCTCCCTCTTTCCCATCTCCTCTTTCCGAGAAAAAAATGTCCTTTGAAAGAGTATGTGTCTATACTTTTACCGTCATTATGTACGTATAGGAGGTAGGTACATAACATATTCTGTATAATGTTTTGAATAAGTACTTATGCACTTTTTTCGGGTATACCCACCCCCAGAGAAAAGTAAATGAAAACGAACAAAGTAAGCTAAGACAAAGAAAACACAAACTAGAACAAAAGGTAATTGGAGAATTCCAAGGAAGTTTAATGTGTAAACTCTGTAAAGGTTGAAACCTTCATAAAGAAAGAATGAAAGAAGGCAGAAAGGAATTGGGGAAGAAAAACCATGTTGAAGTCAGATGCCCTCCACCGTTAGTCCGTCGCTAGGTTGCGGGTTTAATTCCCGTAGGAAGTCTAATGTGTAAACTCGGAAAAGGTTGAAACCTTCATAAAGAAAGAATGAAAGAAGGCAGAAAGAAATTGGGGAAGAAAAACCATGTTGAAGTCAGATGCCCTCCACCGTTAGTCCGTCGCTAGGTCGCGGGTTTGATTCCCGCACGGGACGGATTTTATCCTAATCAGATAAGGTTCGTTCTCCAAATGGCTGCTGGCTTTCTCCTGTCCTGTCTTCCTTTTCTCTTCGACTTCAGGACGACAACGCCTCAGCAATTACAGTTTCCTCTATTCCAGCAATTGCAGTTACCTCTTAAATAAACCGTTTTTCCATGATTGCCGTATTCTTTTCCCAGATTTTTTCGACCAGAATTCGAACCCACAAACTGCTTATCTAAAACACAACAAAATGAAAATATCACTTACCCCTCAGCCCTAACAGCTCGAAATTTCAATAAGAAAGAAGCAAAGTTTCCTTCAAATTTTCCTTTTCTCTTCGACTTCAGGACGACAACACCTCAGCAATTACAGTTTCCTCTATTCCAGCAATTACAGTTACCTCTTAAATAAACCGTTTTTCCATGATTGCCGTATTCCTTTTTCCCAGATTTTTTCGACCAGAATTCGAACCCACACACTGCTAATCTAAAACACAACAAAATGAAAATATCACTTACCCCTCAGCCCTAACAGCTCAAAATTTCAATAAGAAAGAAGCAAAGTTTCCTTCAAATTCCACATGCAAGAGGCTTCCAAAAGATCTTTATCTCCCTAATGAAAATTTTACACGGTATGGAGGTGGTGTAGGTATACAAAACATGACAGGAGGAGGAGGAAGGAGGAGGTTGTAAAAGATGGAGGAGGAGAAGGAGGAGGAGTAGGAAGATGAGGAGGATGAGGAGAATTATTCATTTTCATTCAAACGTCTGCAAATATGAACTATGATTCAATGTAATTCATACGTTAGGTAGAATGCACTTGGAAAGTTGACATATACGGAACTACAGGGTCTTCTGATGTGTGGTAGAAACACACGTCACGTGACGTGATAATAGTGTGGCTGTCCTGATGGAAATTACCTACAGTATTATTTGAAAACTTTTGAACTACATCTGTCTGACTCCCCATGACTTCACGTGACGTGATAGTAGTGTGCTTCTACCTTTAGAGTTCGTTTTGCAGAGTTGAATGGACACTCCTATTATAACTTGTTTGTATCCGAGATGAAGTACCCTGTATGTCCACCGCAAAGGGGAGAGAAGCGAACAAAGTCACTCTAATGGACTGA
>NW_007384233.1:0-3902 GCF_000475195.1 Diaphorina citri | reverse complement strand
AAAACGTGTTTTGACACTAAAAACTGACCATCGAAAATTTGACCCGATTACATTACTTTCCTTCCTATAGGATAAGAAAAGTAAAAAAGAGAGGAAATTATTTCACAATATACATTATACCTACAATACCTACATACGTTTAAGGAAAAGGACAAAGGATTTGGACGATTTGGTGTAAGGAAGAATTCGGATTACCCATTTGGGAAAGGATTTCGGTTTTAGTCAGTGGCGGCCCTTTAGGGAGGCCAAAGACGATTCCTTTGATTAATTCCTCCTTTTCTTTCCCTCTTTCTCTCTCTATTCCTTCCTTTCTCTTTTCCCTCTTTCTTATCTCTTCAATACCTCTCTCTTTCCTCTATTCCTTTCTCTCTGTTCCACTGTTCCATTTTACTTTCATTTCCAAAATATCATTACCTCTCTTTCCAACACGACCTCCCTCCCTCTCTCTACTCCCTTACTCTCTCCTCTTCCTCCTCCTCCTCTTTCTTTCTCTCCCTCCCTCTCTTGTCCTCACTATTCTCTTACCTTTCTCTGTTACTCTCCTGGTCGCTCTCTTTCCCCCTTCTATGTTCTCTCTCCTACTCCCTTTTTCCCACCTCTCTCTCTCTCCCTTTCCCTCTCCCTCCCTCCTTTGTTCTCTTGTCCTTCGTCATGCCTATTCTAAACAAATGTTGAAAATATCCCCTACCGTCATGTAGGTAGGTTCTTTGTGTTAAATTTTCTGGGGTGGGGATTTAGTGCCTGCTTTTTTTTTTTTTTTTCGAGCAGTTTCCCATTTATTTGAACAGTCAAATTAGTTTTTTTCCACACCTCCGCACGTCGAAATCAATTTAAATGTCAATTTGTTTGTTTATATGTATGTTTGTTGTTGTTGGTGTTTTTTTCCAAGTTGTTGCTGTTTTTTTACTATTACTGTTTTCATTATTTTTTCCAAATTTATGTGTCTGACGGGCGTGTTTGGAATGGTTTTGTCTTGGTCAATTTGTTTAATCAAATTGTTTCGTGTTACTCCAGGCTTCACGGGGGATGATTGCTTTTCAGCGGGCATTTAGGATAGCTTTTTTTTAAGAGGTTTGACAGAGGGAACTGTAACTGCTATGGTCTTATCGTCCCGAAATCGAAGAGAGAAGGAAGACAGGATAGGATAAAGCCAGCCGTCTGGGCCAATAGGCCAAATTTTCCAAAGGATCCTAAAAAAATCCCTTGGGAATAATCTTGAGGCAAATCTCTTTCTAATCCCTTGAAAAGGCAAAGCGAGCCTAATTGAACGAATTTCATTTACGAGAGGATGATTTTTTTTCTTTTCTTTTTAGTACTTTTTTCTTCTTTTTCTCCTCCTTCTCTTTCTTTTTTTTTTCGTCTTCTTCGTCTTCTCCTCCTCCCCCTCCTTCTTCTTCTTCTATTTTTAAAAATAAATGAACAAGATATGAACACGAGAGATTTGGATAGACGGAAAACTTCGGGATGGGATAGAAAGGAAGGGAGGATGAAGACCTAAAGAGGAGAAGAGGAGAAAGATGAATTCGGAGGGAGGGGAGGGAGGGAGTAAAAAACCCCTCCAGACAGTTTACAATTTTTTGAAATTGAATTTTCCTTTTCTCAAGAAGAAGAAAAAAGGAAACTGGAAAACGTAGGTTGTAACGAAAAGAAGGAAAGAGAGAGAGCGAGAGAGATAGATAGACGGAGGCAAGGAGTAAAGGTGAAAAGAGAGAGATATAGAGGGAGGGAGAGAAAGAGAGAGAGAGAAAGGGAGGGAGAGAGACGGAGGAATGGAGAGAGGGGAAGGGAGAAAGAGAGAGATAAGATTACAAGATGTTTTGAAAATGAAAATATGAATGAACACAGAATTCAACACGTATAAAAGGTGAGTGGGCTGAAAATGTTTTTACATTTTTACTTTCTATTACACTCTGTTTAAGATACAATATTTTAAGAAGGTATTGGAATCTGGACAAATTTTCAAAGTCGGAAAATATTTTCGATAGCGGGAATATTTAGCAGTTAATCGTCTCGAAAGTGAAGAGAGCCAGCCTAGTTAGCTTAGTTGGTAGTGCGTCTGCCTTGTAAGCGCTAGGCCGCGGGTTCGATTCCCGCCCGGGGCGGATTTTATCCTGATGGGGGATTTTATCCTGATGGGATAATGTTCGTTCTCGGAGCGGCTGGCTTTCTCCTATCCTCTTTAAAAAAAGTGAAGAGAGAAGGAAGACAGGCTAGGAGAAAGCCAGCCGTTCCCAGAAAGAACCTTATCCCTTCAGGATAAAATCCACCCCCCGGCCCGGAATCGAACCCGCGACCTAGCGCTTACAAAGCAGACGCGCTATCCTCCACACTAACTAGGGTTCAATATGTCGATTTCCTATTCGAAATTTCGACAAGTATTGGATTTTCCCCCTCGTAATGCAAGAGAAAGTCGTGTGATGATCATACCAGATTTTTTAACGAGTAGGTGTTTGTGTTACCTTTGCCTAAGGCATGTTAAAGCCAAGTACACGACATGCATATTTCACATTTCACAGTAGGGTATGAAGCAACAAAACTGTCAATGGAGTCAAGCTTGAAAAATGTACGTACAGAAAAACGAAGAAAGGGGGAGCTATTTTGTTACGTGCTAAACTGGACCTAAAAGAAAAAGAATTCAACCATTTTCTTTCCCTTTTTGCATTTTTTCCTCTCATCTTCGTTACCCCACTTCTTCTTCTTCCTCTTCTTCTTCTTCTTCCTCTTCTTTTAATCCTCCTCTCTATTGTCCTTCTTTTCCTTCCTCGTTTTTGTTTTTCTCCTCTTTATTGTATTTCCTCTGCCCTCTTCTTCTCCTTCTCCTCCTCCCTCCTCCTTCTTCTTCTCTTTTTTGTTCTGTTCCACTTTTACTGTCTTTCTTCTTCTCCTCCTTCTTCTCATCTTTCAAATTGGTCCGAGTCACAAATCCGTGTGAAAAATCAAACTAGGCCCACAGCTGGCTTCTTTTTATCTCCCTCTCCTCCTTTCGTTTTATTCTTTCGACTTTCTTCCCCTTTCACTCTTGGGAAAAACGTTAATTTAATTGCACCTACTTTGATGAACCAAGTTGGAGATTTTTTTTCTTTTTAAATTTTATTTTACACACCTCTCGACTTCAGCGCGTTAAAAGTACTTACTATTAGACATTAGAGTACCTACAATTTACCTTCGTTAAAAGTACCCACCATCCCTGGTATAACGCTGTTATCTATAACATATTATTATTCTTCCTCACCCTTTAGAGTAAAAAATAAAGTCCATATCTTCCTATGTTTAGAGCTTTATTTAAATATTTACATTTTATATAAAAATATATTGTAATACATAATATTATTTTACAAATCAAATCATGAATCTTTGTTGTAAAACAGAACTTTCACAACTTTAGTGGATATCCAGCATTAGTGTCTCCTTTTTACTTTCTATTATTACTATTAATTTTCATCTACTCGTACCATCTTTTTACTCTGGTAATGCCGCCACTGGTCGCTACTCGATTAAAATAGCTACTCATTGTACTCACGAGGCTGAGTGCACCCCGAACTCCAAACTCCCGCAAAAACTTCCACCCCATCGGGAATCGAACCCCGGACCTCCGGAGTACAAGCCTAGTGTGATACCAACTCGGTATTAATTTTCATCTACTCGTACCATCTTTTTACTCTGATAATGCCACCACTGGTCTCTCCTCGATTAAAATAACTACTCAATTGTACTCACGAGGCTAAGTGCACCCCGAACTCCAAACTCCCGAAAAAACTTCCACCCCATCGGAAATCGAACCCCGGACCTCCGAAGTGCAAACCTAGTGTGATACCAACTCGGCTTGAATGTTTCGGACAGTCTTATTCTGACAAGTTTCACTCGTCCTCGTTGTTAAAGTTGGTGCGCATGGCAGAGATAAC
>NW_007384232.1:0-4100 GCF_000475195.1 Diaphorina citri | reverse complement strand
GGTTTGATTCTACAAGTTTCGAGCGTGTCGGGTTAACCCATTCTGGATTAACCCTTATGGTCGTTTGGCCTCGACAATAATAATAATAATAGTGCTTATTTATACTGTTCGCATAGGACTGAAAAGTCTCTTTACTCCAGCAGTAGGCTACTACTATTATTGTGGTCAAATTCTCAAATTATCTCGCATAGGACTGAAAAGTCCCTTTACTCCAGCAGTAGGCTACTACTATTATTGTGGTCAAATTCTCAAATTAGGATTGAGGATAAAATTCCATACCTCGGCTGGGATTGAACCCACGCCCTCCTGTTTACCAGGCGAGCGCCTTGACCACTAAATAGGACTGAAAAGTCCCTTTACTCCAGCAGTAGGCTACTACTATTATTGTGGTCAAATTCTCAAATTATATTGAGGAATTCCATACCTCGGCTGGGATTGAACCCACGCCCTCCTGTTTACCAGGCGAGCGCCTTGACCACTACACCACCGAGCTGTAAGCACAGGTTGCGGGTTCGAAATCTACTCGGGGCGAGCTATGTATGTATATCCCAAACAGATAATGCTAGCCTAGCTCAGTAGGCTACTACTATTATTGTGGTCAAATTCTCAAATTATATTGAGGTTAAAATTCCATACCTCGGCTGGGATTGAACCCACGCCCACCTGTTTACCAGGCGAGCGCCTTGACCACCACTACACCACCGAGGTATGTACATACCTAGGTATAGGTAAGTATGTAGGTAGGTAGTTATCTTTTACCTAGGTAGTTATTACCTACAGCTTTGTATGAATTTTGAAGCTGAAGCATTTGAAACAGCAGCTGTCGTCTTCATGTCTTCAACTCGATATCTTTTTATGACATTTTTTTTACTCGCTACCTCTCGGATCTTTCTTCGTTGTCTTCTTTTTCTTCTTCTCCTCCTCCTTTTTCTTAATACTTCTTCTTCTCCTCCTTCTTCGTCTTGTTCTCCTTCTTCTTCTCCTTCTTCTTCTCCTTCTTCTTCTTCTCCTCTTTCTTCTTTGTCTTGTTCTTCTCCTCCTCCTTCTTTTTCTTCATCTTCTTCTTTTGAATGTTTGCTAGGCAAACATTTACAGTTATGACAGAGATTTTTTCCTGGCTTGCTTCTAAAAGGCAGAGTAGGTACATAGGTAACTAGGTACTGTCCTGAAGGAGTTCTTCCACCTAACAACTTTACAACTGGAATGACCAATTTTAATCTAACGGTGGGTTTTAACAATCTTTTTTCTAGTCTCTAAGAGTCTGTTAACTTAACAACGCTGTCAAGCCTATACAAATCAAATGGAACTTAACTGTCTGTTAGCTTAACAGGCCTTCAAAGGACTGAAAAAATATTGGTGAAATCCTCCCTAGAGAAAAATAAACTGCACATATTAGTGGAGATGTCAAAACTCTCAACAATAGTGGAGATGTCAAAACTACCAATACCTACTTATGTATCTAAAGTGAAGTGGCCTTCAAAGGACTGAAAAAATATTGGTGAAATCCTCCCTAGAGAAAAATAAACTGCACATATTAGTGGAGATGTCAAAACTCTCAATAATAGTGGAGAATTGGAGATGTCAAAACTACCAATACCTACTTATGTATCTAAAGTGAAGTAAAAAAATAGAGTAGGTAAGCAAAAGGATTTTTTTGGTACTTACCCAAATGAGCAAATAGAAGAAGAGCATCCTTTCGTCCATTTTGAATCCCATTTTACCGATCCGAGAAACCCATTCCTTATTCCACATAGCACATAATGTCGGAAAACAAACACATTTTCATAATGCCAATAGTTCTATTACTAACCGAAGCATTTTAAATTTTAAAACATCTCTGATTTTATCAAGTTTGATAGAGAAATTTCAAAAAATGATTACCTATACTAAAAAATACACTTTATTTAAAATACATGTTTATAGATAAAATGGAGCAATATTTTGCTATTTAACATGCTATTTTAGTAATTAGTAATACTCGTATGTTAGGTACTTAAAGAGAGAGAGAGAGAGAGAGAGAGGGAAATAAGGGTCGAGAGAGAGAGAGAGAGGGAGAGGGAATAAAATAGATAGAGAGAGAGAGGGAGAGAGAAGAGTGTCAGAGATGAGATTTTTTTCTCCTTTAATAAATTTATTATTTAAAAAAATGGGGTAGGTTTTTTTTCTTTTTTTAAGTGTAAGCACTAAATAAGAATCCTAATAAAGAAGTAGGTACCTATCTAAATACATTTTTTTTGATAGAGTTCCAACAACTAATGTTGAGAGTTTTGATATCTCCACTAATATTGAGAGTTTTGATATCTCCACTAATATTGGGAGTTTTGACATCTTCACTAATATTGGTGGTTTTGACATTTCCACTAATATTGAGTTTTGACATCTCCACAAATATTGGGAGTTTTGACATCTTCACTAATATTGGTGGTTTTAACATCTCCACTAATATTGAGTTTTGATATCTCCACTAATATTCGTGTTTTGACACTAAAAACTGACCATCGAAAATTTGACCCGATTACATTACTTTCCTTCCTATAGGATAAGGAAAGTAAAAATACACTTTATTTAAAATACCTATATACATATTTATAGATAAAATGGAGCAATATTTTGCGATTTAACATGCTATTTTAGTAATACTCGTATGTTAGTAATACTAATACTCCTACTACTTTTTTTAAAATTATTATTGTTTTATTTGGAATACTACCTAAACAAAAAGCTGGGAGAAATACTATGAAAATAAAATATTAAATAATTTGACCGAAATATTACTTTTCTAAAATTTTTCTAAAATTCCTGTACATACCTACCTAGTACCTACCTACTACCTACATAAAAGATATCGAATGGAATAGGACTCTAATTGTTAACCTCCTCTTTAAATAAAACACATTAAAAAAATGATATTAATTGCTAAATGTGTAATAAATAAATAAAAATAATAATAAAAAAAGATAACGAATAATACTGAAAATAAGAACTAAATACTCGTACCTAGGTACCTACTAAAAATATGCTACCTATTACCTATAACATAAGTCGCGTGACTCCCTATGTAAAATGAAACACTGTAATCGCCTCCGGATCAATCTGAAACAAAGAAAAAGTGAAACATCAATGAAACAGAATCCTTAACAGTAGGAGCTCTTGTTAAGAGGTTTGATAGAAGTAACTGTAACTGTTAATGTCCTATCGTCCCGAAAGCGAAGAGAGAAGGAAGACAGGATAGGAGAAAGCCAGCCGTTCCGAGAACGAGCCTTATCAGTTCAGAATAAAATATTAGTGGAGATGTCAAAACTACCAATATTGGTGGAGATGTCAATACTACCGATATTGGTGGAGATGTCAAAAAAGCCAGCCGTTCCGTTAACGAACATTATCAGTTCAGAATAAAATATTAGGTAGTGGAGATGTCAAAACTACCAATATTGGTGGAGACGTTAAAACTCCCAATATTGGTGAAGAATGTGGAGATGTCAAAACTCAAAATATTAGTGGAGATGTCAATACTACCAATATTGGTGGAGATGTCAATACTCCCAATATTGGTGGAGATGTCAATACTACCAATATTGGTGGAGATGTCAATACTACCAATATTGGTGGAGATGTCAATACTACCAATATTGGTGGAGATGTCAATATTCCCAATATTGGTGGAGATGTCAATACTACCAATATTGGTGGAGATGTCAAAATTCCCAATATTGGTGGAGATGTCAATACTCCCAAACTACAAAGCAATGTGCTAACTACTACACCACTAAAAGTTACTTTTTTAATTACCTAAAATTTTCAGAATAATGAAACAATAATTTTCACCGTCAACTTAGCGAGAAAGAGAGAGAGATAGGAGAGAGAGAGAGAGGGAAACAAAGAAAAAGTGAAACATCAATGAAACAGAATCCTTAACAGTAGGAGCTCTTGTTAAGAGGTTTGATAGAAGTAACTGTAACTGCTAATGTCCTATCGTCCCGAAATCGAAGAGAGAAGGAAGACAGGATAGGAGAAAGCCAGCCGTTCCGTTAACGAACATTATCAGTTCAGAATAAAATATTAGGTAGTGGAGATGTCAAAACTACCAATATTGGTGGAGA
>NW_007384231.1:0-4101 GCF_000475195.1 Diaphorina citri | reverse complement strand
ATACTTCCGCTTCAGATCAAGCTTTTGAGGGAGCATAAAATTCCGAGCGTGGACCAAAAAAATTGTTTAAAATCGGCAACTAATAGGTAGTTCCTTTCGTGTTTCTTTTCAACCAAAACTCGATGTCTAATCACAAATTCGGATCAATCTCAATGGCTTATAGCTTATAGGTATGTAATTAGGCATGTTTAAATAATCACAGGTTCCAATACAATAACAATTTAAGGTAGTTAAAGTAGAAGGTAGTTTTTTATAAGAAGGCAAAAAAAAGCAAGGAGTGTGAATAGCACACGACTTTCCTTGTCCTCAAAATGAACGTAGACCAGGTAAGGTGTGTCTTTTGGACACGAAAACATAAATGCCTGCAAGCCTAGTTAGCTTGGTTGTTCTGCCTTGTGAGTGCTGGGCGGTGGGTTCGATTTTCGCCGGAGGCGGATTTTATCCTGAACGGATAATGTTCGTTCACGACGAACTGGCTGGCTTTCTCCTAACCTGGGCTCTTTCTCTCTTCGACTTTGGAAAGATAACATCTTTGCTGTTACAGTTCCCTCTATCAATTTATCAAACTTACTTACCTATTTTTAGAAATAAGGATAATACCTAGGTACTTAAGACATGATAAATAAATATACTACCTAGGATAACGAAAGCAAAAACTAAAAAAAAAAAAAAATCTTCGACCATTCTTTAGAATGTGGTTTTGGTTTTCATGTTGGATGGTTTGTTGAATGACATGCGAAGAAATATCTAGAGAGAATTGGTTTACAGCCTCGGGACAATGTCCATTTATTATTATTATTTTTATTTTTATTAATATTATTGTTATTATTATTATTAAAAAATTGTCTGGCTGGGGGACTTTAAAAACAGGGAATATTGTATACCAGCCTGAATTTCCCTTGCTAAAGAAATAGCAAAGGTTGAGTGCGAAGGGCATCTGCTCGTAAAACTTGTAGCCAAAAACAAATGTCAGCCCAAAGCAATCACCCCAGGGCTGATTGAGAGGCTGACGAAAAACGCCGACCCCGTCTGTACACGGGAAGAGGTGAAGAAACAGAAGAAGAGGAAGATGATTATTATTACATATTAAAAAACAATGTGATTTCTCTTTCAGGTACCATAAGCATTGTACAAGACAATACAATATTAAAAATATTAGTAATTTAATAATAAGTAATAAGATTTCGCCAGAAATAGTTTGTCTGTTTGGAGAAAATAGGAGAAGAAGAAGGAGGAGGAGAAGAAGAAAAATAAGAAGAAAAACAATTTCTCGTACTCATAATTTCGGTTATGATTCTTGACAGATCTCGGACCCTCCTTTTTATATGGGGTGGGATTGGGCAAACTTCAAAACATAAAGCCAAATAATATTTTTGAACAAAATACTGGCTTTCAAGCTGCACTGAAGCATCGATGCCAAACATCTGATTGGCCAAAATTGACTTCAGTCTGACTTGAGAACGAGAATTTTTGTTCAAAACCCGCACGAGCTACTAAAGACCTTAAAAGTTATACAGGGACGTTAATAATTAAACCCCTATCACTCAATATCTCTTCTCTCTTCCCTTTTCCCTTTTTCTAAGATTCATCAGTTTCATAACTAATTCTGAAACACCCTGTCATCAATCTCTAATTCTGAGGGTTCTTTTGGTTTTTGTTTCCAAGGGGGCGTGGCCCAGAACAATGTAGGCGGGGCCCTGAAACATCCTCTCGTTACCACACAGACAATGAGAGTCTCCCCCACCTCCCCATACCCTTAACATCATAATTACCGGTGTATTTCATAATAATTTTAGGCATTTTATTTATTTATCCACCTTTGTTATTTTTGCTCTCTGAACAAACGAAACTCTAGCCATTCTAGTTAGTTTGGTTGGTAGTGTGCCTGCCTTATAAGCGCTAGGCCGCGGGTTCGATTCCCGCTCGGACCGAAATTTATCCTGAACGGGTAATGTTCGTTCTCGGAACGGCTGGCCTTCTCCTATCCTGTCTCCCTTTCTCTCTTCGATTTCGGGACGTTAAGACCTTAGCAGTTACAGTTCCCTCTGTCAAACCCCTTAAAATAATAATAATAATAAGCAAAAAGAGCTAAAATTACCTAGCTGTAATACCTATAAAATACTCACCTATGTATGTTAGGTACGTACGTACCGGTACTTTAAGCTTACAGCCATATAATCATTATCTATGCGTTTGAAATATTGAAGTAATTAGCATGGAATTTTTCAACACGTGGTAAGACTAAATATTAGTTGAGTACAAAACGACTTTTGGCATACTAGTAGCGAAAAGTTAAAAAAAAAAATATGCAGATAGGTAGGTACTAATTGCGTAAACTTCCAAGAAGAAGAAGGAGGAGGAGGAGGAGGAGGAGAATTTCTGAATGTTCGTCAGTTATGTTGTTACGCACTTAGGTACATTCGCACCTACTCGTAGTTCGATACTTAGGTACAAACTTGTTGAAGTTTTCCCCAAAAAAATGTCACCTATTTCTACCTGGCATGGTTGCGGACACGTTGTTCGCAACTAGTAAAGTAAATCTCGTGCAGTAATATCATTCTCTTCTAGTATAGGTAATTATGCACATGTTACGAGTAGGTATATCTCAGAAATAATTATTATGAAGATAGCTTAGATATGTAGGTTTTTCTTTCAGTATCTCATGCAAAAGGCGAGATTTGCAAATGACTGCGGGGTAGAATAATGAACATGAGATTCCTTAAAAATGAGATTCCTTATTTATTATTATTATTATTATTATTATTATTATTATTATTATTATTATTATTATTATTATTATTATTATTATTATTATTATTATTATTATTATTATTATTATTATTATTATTATTATTATTATTATTATTATTATTATTATTATTATTATTATTATTATTATTATTATTATTATTATTATTATTATTATTATTATTATTATTATTATTATTATTATTATTATTATTATTATTATTATTATTATTATTATTATTATTATTATTATTATTATTATTATTATTATTATTATTATTATCTGTAACAACCGAATTCTTATCGTCCCGAAGTCGAAGAGATATAGGAGGCCAGGATAGGACGATAGGAGAAAGCCAGGACAAACCATATCCGTTCAGGGTAAAGACCGCCCCGGGTCGGAATCGAACCCGCCACCTAGCGTTTACAAGGCAGACGCGCTACCAACCAAACTAACTAGGCTGGAGTATTCTGGAGTAACTAGAGTTATCCTCTGACAGGCGTTTTAATGTCAGTGTACAACTGTTAATAAAGGTTTTCATTGACACAAACGAAAACACAAATAGAAGATCATAGATTTGATAAACATTACAGATAAGTATTGCAGTCATGTTTAACAGATAGCACAATGATAACATGACAATAATAGATACCTAACATGACAATACTTAATAGACAACATGGGATTTAACATGAGGTTTGATTGTTCAATAAATGGATAAACGATGTTGAGATCAAATCGATTTTGTTCAGCCTACACTTGTGCACTGGAGAAAACGATCATTTCTGAAAACGATTTGTTCAGAATATGGTTATTTTTGTCGTTCGAATCTCCATTAGGAACGATCGCCTGTGACGGATTTTATCCTAGTTATAAACAGATAAGTTTCGTTCTCGGAACGGCTGGCTTTCTCCTATCCTGTCCTCCTTCTCGATTTGGGAACGAAAAGACCTCCATTGTTACAGTTCCCTCTATATCAAACCTCTGAAAAAATCCATTCTCCCAAAATTAGTGGAGATGTCAAAACTACGATTCTCCTAATATTAGTGGAGATGTCAAAACTACGAATCTCCTAATATTAGTGGAGATGTCAAAAGTGAAAAGTGCCGCTCTCCTAATCCTACATATAGAATAGAATAGAATAGAATATACCTTGTTTATCCTGCCAGAATGAGACTGAAAAGACTCTTTACTCCCGCAGTCTAAACAAGGTCTTGAGTATTTCATAGGTATAGTTTAAACATATGTATCTCTAGATACCTAGGTAGGTGGATGTCAAAATCACTAGGTATTTATTTTTCTTCTATTTTCCCAATTATTATTATTATTATTATTATTATTATTATTATTAT
>NW_007384230.1:0-4102 GCF_000475195.1 Diaphorina citri | reverse complement strand
TTCTACCCCGATAACTTGAGGTAGTTTGTTGTTGCTGCTGGTTTTGTTGTTTTTTTGAATTTTGTTGTTGTTGTTGTTTATTATTGTTTTTTCTAACCTGATTTTGCCTATTCATCTCAAATAAAAAAGGAAGTATTTAAAACCGTTTATTAAAAATAACCTATCTAATTTTAAAATTAAAAATAAAATTTAAAAAATAGAAATAAAAAAAGAAAAATGCTCAGATTTGCGAGCATAAATTTTTAAAATTATAAAAAGCTCAGATTTGCGAGCAAAATATAGAATCAAAAATTCAAATGAAAAATTCCAGATAAGCTACTGTATATGACTCTAAAAGCCTTTTTGTCATACACAATAGCCAAAAATTCAAATTCAAATGGACTTACTCTGATTTCGAGTAAGAATGCGCAAAAAACGAGTATAACCCGTTATACACAGCACATATAATTTATTGAGAATTTAAAAAAAAACTAATTTTATTATATAATAATGATTTAAAAAATTTTCCTCAATAATATTCTTTTGCATTCTATTGACTCAAGTCAAGAACCCATCATTGATCTGGATGCAGCTTGTGAGCCCAGAGATCCTGGCTAAAGTCTATGACCTGACGAAATTGGATAAATCAAGAAGGGATACGGTTTCAAGACAATCGTAAGACTTGGCGGTGGTTTTATTTTAGAGAAATTCCACGTTAAAATTAATATACAAGTGCGCGTAATGCCGACTCGCGAAGCTCTGTCTTTTACGTTCGCTGTTAGACCAGACAATGCATCGCTTTCGCGTACATTGCCTTGTCAGCATTATTAAATAATCGAAAATGGATTGGGTATGGTATTGCCACTGCCCGGCAAACCATCTTTCCCTTACTTTTGGCCCGATCGCCCTCGATCGTACCGCGAAGCACAGGGTCAGTTACCCAAACCATCTTTCCCTCGTGAGTCGACACACAACCAGTACGTACAGAAAAAAAGAACAAAATATAGGTAGCTAGGATCATCTATCAGTCAACGGGTAAGGAGAGGAAAGGCGGGCCTGTAAGCGTTTGATGTTGAGGTCGTGTGTTTGAATAATTTGTTCTAGTCTCTCCTCTCTGTCCGTTTTACCCGATTCGATGATCCTAACTAACAACAAGTTTATTGGCTTCCGGAGAATGATTATGAATATGAGAATTGTGATAACCACACTCCACTCTAAATGAAATCCCATGGCTGTACTTTTAATTCTTTCGTAAGCTGTCATCGGAGGTGTCACAACCTCCGGGGAAATCCACAATGGTTTTTGCGTAATTTCCCAGGACGCGTTTAACAACGATGACAGCTTGGTTGCGTAGTCCATGGTCTCATTTGACAGGAGTGCGGCTATGTTATTAGTCTCATTCTCCGGAATCCAATGCGAGGGTATGATATGCGTGAGGGCGACTGATCTCGCTCCGTTTGTTTCGTAAGGGAAACTTCCCTCCACTTTCCGATCTCCGATGGTTGCCTCACAGTTGCAAGGAACTGTCACCTCTAGATGACCCTGCTGTACGTTTGGTATTTCCACCACGAATATGTTGTTCCCACACTTGAACTGAATGTTTGAGGGCGGGTTCGAGACCGCAAATATGTCCCCGCCCTTTGACACGACTCTCACCCGTGAGGAATTGACGCAGATGGTTTCGCAATCCCTGCACTGTGAGTCTACTGTGGCGTCCGCGATGACATCTCTCCCCACATGGCACATAGAATCTCTTTCTGGCTGACAGTGCTCATCGTTCAGGATCCAATGAAACTCTTTCCCTCGATTCACGGACAGCAGTTTCGCACTCGGCAAGCTTTTACTGCATGTTCTGTTGTAATCTCGGTAGTGGATTGGTTTTACCGAGTAAAGCTTAGGGTACATGTTGGTGCGAATGATGGGTACCCTAATCATAACTGCTACTTGTTGGTTTGAGAACATGCAGGAGGCTATTGGTAGTGCGAAGTACTGTCCCAGGGATTTCATTGGGACAGCCAGCTCCCATCCCATGGGTAGATTCCTCTGAATCTTGGTTAAGTCGGACTTCAGGATGGATGGAGTGACTATCTGCGATGGTATATGGTCCGACTGGCATGCGGTGGCGGCGATTGCTAGCTTAGTGTTCACGGCTATATTGTCTATGAAGCCGTAGATCTTCATGATGTTGTTTAGCAGTCTTTCTTCTCCTTGACGTTTTGATTCTTCTCTTGCGTATTTCCTCCTCTTGACTCTTCACTACTTTCCAACTTGTCCACGATCTTGGCTACCTCCGGTCCAAGTGATCCTAGTGAATGAGATCTTTCTCTCATACCATGTTTGGTTATAAACTTGGTAAGTGATGACTGACCTGATATAACTTTCTTCTTTGTCTTCTCACGTGATTCTTGTACCGGTGATCTCCCTCTTTTCCTTTGTTGGCCTACTACTTTCATCTTTCCTGGAACCTTTGTTTGAATGTTTGAGCTTGTACCTTCTCCTGCTGGATCTACCTCCATTTCTACATCGGCCTCCTCTTCCTCTTGAGTCCACGGCTTGCCGTCCACGAATAATTTGTCTTTCTTCATCACAACATTCTTTCCCTGCTCTTTGAGTTGTTTCATAATTGGTCGCATTTTTATTCTCTGCTCTACTACTTCTTTGCTATAGTCCTCGTCCACGAATATCTTTGTTCCTTGCAATGTTCTCCTCTTTGATATCACCTCCAATTTCTTCCTCAGCGTCGTGAACCGAATGAGTATAGGTCCATCATTTCTGCTCTTGTCCAGGTTTATGATGTAATCAATGTCTTGATCCTCGCACCTCACTCCCATGTGATTTCTTATGAGCTTAAATACACCATCCTCCCTTTCTTTCCAATGGCTAAACATGCCTAGACCTCTGACTATGATATTTCTCTTCTTCCTCTCGTCCATGATTTGGTGTTCACATCGATCTATTTTGATTTCCGTTTGTTTGTTTTTAGTTTTCAACGACTCCACGTCTGTTTTTAAATTTAGGGTTGCTTCTGTAACTTTCTCTTCAACTTTGTTGTCCACGGCCTCATTTAGTTTTTGCTCCAATGTTTCATTTAATTTTCCTACTTCCCTACCAATGGAGCCCTGGATCTCTTCTTGTATTACTTGCCTTAGGGATTTAAACATTTCCTCGTCCATATTTGAAAGTACTCCTCCAGTTCACTGACACTGAAGATGGTAGGTATAGTGTGTTTCCTACTTCCCTACCAATGGAGCCCTGGATCTCTTCTTGTATTACTTGCCTTAGGGATTTAAACATTTCCTCGTCCATATTTGAAAAGTACTCCTCCAGTTCACTGATACTGAAGATGGTAGGTATAGTGTACAGGTATTTTTCTATTTATTCATTTACCAATGTTCTATAGGGATGAACTTTCATAAACAATTTCACAGCTCAGTTATCTAGTATCACTTAAACGGTTGACTCTGTCTTGTGATTCTTAAATCGTTTTAGAAAAGTTCATAATAAAATCGTCCACTCTTTTATTTCATAAGATTAACTTAGTGTTTATACTCAGTTGTTAACCTTTTCTCAACACAGGTATCCAATTTTCTTAACGATGTTCTATAGGGATGAACTTTCATAAACAATTTCACAGCTCAGTTATCTAGTATCACTTAAACGGTTGACTCTGTCTTGTGATTCTTGAATCGTTTTAGAAAAGTTCATAATAAAATCGTCCACTCGTTTATTTCATAAGATTAACTTAGTGTTTATACCTACTCAGTTGTTAACCTTTTCCCAACACAGGTATCCAATGTTCTTAACCTTTCATAATGTTTGCAATATATTATAATACTCCTTGTAGTTTCAATTCTAATCTAATTAATCATTGGTTTATTTATTTTATTTACTCAAGTTTTTGTCTTTTGATATTGATCAGTTTACTGTTTTAATTATGCAGATGTTTCAGATTTATCAAAAGTAGTTTGGATTTTACAAAATATGTTTTTGTTTACTTTATTCTGTTTACTTTTCAATTTTTTGATTTTCTTTATTTTTCACTTTCGTTGTTGTTGTTGTTGTTGTTGTTGTTGTTGTTGTTGTTGTTGTTGTTGTTGTTGTTGTTGTTTACTAATGCAAAGGA
>NW_007384229.1:0-4105 GCF_000475195.1 Diaphorina citri | reverse complement strand
TTCAATCTTTTCAGTTCCTAAAGTGCCTACCTACGTAGGTACTCTAACGCTCAAATATATTATTCACATATCACATTATTTTGGAACCATTTATAAGTACATACCTAGGTAGTTCAAGAAACCCAAAATTTTCTCCTTACTTTTCAGTGCCTAGAATTTATTTATCACTGATTTCGCAATCAAATCAAAAGTAAAAATGGGTTTGTACGGGACCAATGACATGAAAACACCAGGCCAAAAGACAGCGATTGGCCAGCGAAATATTTTTGTCATCTATCTGGTAGATTTCGAATGAAAATAGTCGGACTGACTCGCTCCTCTTTTGATTTGTTGAAGACTGAGATCCATGTTTTGCTGAGCGAATTTTTGGGACTTCAGACCGCAAAACCCGCAGATGATCTGTCGGAAATATTGTTTGAATCTGAAATCACAAAAGAGATATAACCTTTCATGTTAAATGTCATTTCGCAGATATTACCTAACTCACATTGTATAGAATCCCTCTGCAGGATCTGTCGGAAATATTGTTTGAATCTGAAATCACAAAAGAGATATAACCTTTCATGTTAAATGTCATTTCGCAGATATTACCTAACTTACATTGTATAGAATCCCTCTACATAAGATAATACAAAGTAAAAGAACATATGTATAGGTACATAGGAAATGCTAGAGAGTTGCGATTCGAGCTATGATTTTCCTCTTCTTTTAATTAAAAAGGAACCTTCAGCTTTTTTCACAACTTCAAAAGACACTATCACAAATTACTTCATTAATTAACAAAAGTCTTTTTTGTTGTTGTGTACCCAAGACATGAGCAGTAACTTTAAGCTTTTCTTTTTTCCATTATAAAGATAAAAATCAGTTTTAACTTCCAGGGAATTGAGTTTGAATGGAAAAGTATAAGAGATAATCTAAAGGTCGGGCAAACAACATTGAATCTCAACCAAGATTCGACATCTTTGCGGCGAAAAATTATACAAATAAAACCACAAATCCCTTGTCCACAATGAATACGTTTTCCACATTCCCCTTTACTTCTTGTACCCTTTAGAAAATTGGTAAAGTGTGACGTTTCAAAAGTTGTTTGTAGTTTTATTGAATTTATTTTTTATTGTTCCGGAAAAAAGTGAACTTCAGGTATACAGAAAAAAAAGTCCCCAAAGTATAAACATAAAACACGGTTGATTCCAAAATGCAGTTCTAGGTCCGGAAAAAAGTGAACTTCAGGTATACAGAAAAAAAAGTCCCCAAAGTATAAACATAAAACACGGTTGATTCCAAAATGCAGTTCTACGTGTATAATTATTATTAAAAGTTTTAATTGCAAAAGTTAACAGAGCTTTCATTTTACAACATTCTACATTTTACAACATTCTAACCCTTTAGTATTAAAAAATAGGGACCCCCTAATAGAAAAGCTCGCAAACTTTTAGGGGCTATTAATATGGCTGGCACAGTATGCTTTCCAAAAGGGGACAAATGATAAAGCCCATATAAATTATTATGTAGTGTATCTTTAACCCAGTTTGATAAAAAAAAATGATGGACCTAGTCAATGAACTGAACTCAAAGGATACAGTCCGATTAGATACCCTTGTGCAAAATGATGTGACGGGATTGATAAGATAGGTATGTATTTCATATTAAGCATACACTGAAGATGGATCACTGCAATGTGGATAAACTTTGTCTCAGTATTTTCTACACGATGGTCAGTTTTTAGTGCAAAAACACGTTTTGAGGTCCCTAGAGCCTAAATCCAAAGTTTCAGCCATTGGTCCGTGTGACTGTCTGTAAACAAAATATCTCGAGAAGGGTAAGAGCTAGAGACTTGAAATTTGGTATGTAGCTGTGAAATGTGACAAAGATGCGACCGGTAGACGGTGTCTTTCTGTAAACAAAATATCTCGAGAAGGGTAAGAGCTAGAGACTTGAAATTTGGTATGTAGCTGTGAAATGTGACAAAGATGCAACACGAAACTTTTGGTTTAGACCGGTGCAACGCTTGGCGGCGTTTTACCGCTTTTTGGCGGTTTTCGCTGTAATTTAACAATATCTCGGGAACGGTATGAGCTAGAGACTTGAAATTTGGAGTTCACAAATGTGACAAGGATGCGACATGAAACTTGGTTGAGATAGGTGCTGCGGTTGGCGGTATTTTGACCGCTTTTTAGCGGTTTTCTACCGTTTTTTGGCGGTTTTCAGCTATATCGACTAAACGGTTAGAGGTATTGTAAAAGTTAGGGTAAAAGAACACTCAAATAAGCATCATTCAATAGGATAAGGAAAGTCGTGTGATGTTCACATCAGATTTTTTTTTCTTATTAGATTCTCTTCAACAAGTAAGTAGGAAGATTTATTCTCATTTTACCTCGTCAATGAGAAGGATGCTCAGACAAGTACCATTATAGGGATTACTTTTTTTATGTGTAGAAATAATTAATTTTTAAAAGTTTGCGTCGTTGAGTAGAAAGTGCACTTAAAAGATGAAAGTAACCGTTGGCGTTGGGTGGAGGTTGTTACACTTTTATGGTTGTAACATTATCATCACATTCATGGTCCCTTTTGTTCAGCTGGTCTTTGTAAAAATGACCGGATTTTTCCCCTGACAATTTTATGTTTTCTTTTTTTTTCTTTTTTAAGGGGTGGTCCTCTTACACATTTATTTAAGGGTTTAACTCAAAACAGGGGACAATATCAGATCTTCACATTAGAGATAGTCGTAGATTCGTAGGAGCTCAACTCATCCTATAGGGCTGTGTGCCCCTACACCTAAGCCAGCCTCGGAGTAGACTTTTTGTGTACCTTGGAGATGGTCTGTCTAGCTACTTCCTACATATCCCGGACATAGGGACGGACAGGACATAAGCTTGTTGGGGATTTCATCCCCAGGACCTTTAGCCTGGAGTATTCCCGAGGGAAATCAAATTTGTGTGCTGTCGAAAATCGTGAATATAAGAGGGAAGAATGGCGTTGAAATTAATGATGAAGAGTATTTAGACGGAAGTGCCTGATTTTTTCAGGAGGGAACAAAAATTGGGGATTGACTGAGGGGCAACTAATAGCTATTTACTTATAAAAAAAAAAGGTAGAGATACTTTCATTCCTATAGGATAAGGAAAAATGTCCGAGCCCTCCATAGCTCATTTCACATGTCGGATCTTATCATTATGGCGGAAAGTCACGCATGTAATAAAACACTAGCAAAATGTACCAAACAAACAAGTATTGTTTCTTTTTATTTTTTACGTGTTTTTAAAAAATATGATAGGTATCTATCTAAAATTTGTGTTCCTAAAATATGTTTGTCGGACCCAGACTATCGAAAAGTCTGATGTCTTAGTGTCCAAAGGATTTACTCCACACATTAAAAGATATCCAATTTCCAATTTGAAAAGCCACAATAGTTTGCTATTGGGCTTCATGGCATTCCCTTCTATTTATCCCTTTTCCCTCCATACAAATTTAGACAATAGACATTCCCTCCGGGAAGTAAGTTGGATATAAGAAGAAATCCCACCACAATATCTGGAAATGTATCACAGGACAAAAGCCTACAATATAGGTACCTACAAACAAGTAAATAGAAAGATTGAAATTTTATTGCAATCTGCCTAATAAAAAAGCTTCCTGAATTTGGTTTTGAGTTTCAAATATAGGTACCTCTAACATTCCCTCCGCGAAGTAAGTTGGATATAAGAAGAAATCCCACCACAATATCTGGAAATGTATCACAGGACAAAAGCCTACAATATACCTAGGTAGTAGGTACCTACAAACAAGTAAATAGAAAGATTGAAATTGCAATCTGCCTAATAAAAAAGCTTCCTGAATTTGGTTTTGAGTTTCAAATATACCGCTAACTCTAACATTACCTCTACTTACTTTTATAAAGTGAAAAAAAAAGTTTTTTTTTTTCTTCTTCTTCTTCTTCTTTTTCGTTTCCCTTTTTTCTTCGTTTTCTTTACATTATCAACAGCTTATTTATCATCTTGAACATCCTCTCCCCGAACTTCGAAAATTTGTCCTACAAAATTTCGCATAAAAAATGAGATTTTCCATTTTTACTTTCCTTATCCTATAGGAAGGAAAGTAATGTAAT
>NW_007384228.1:0-4107 GCF_000475195.1 Diaphorina citri | reverse complement strand
GTACATAGGTATTCTTTAACCACGATCGAATAAACTACGGCCTAAAAAATTCCCGGAGGGACGGACCCAGCTTGTTGTCCTATAAAACTAATGAAGGCCAAAAAACATGGAGCGTTCCTGTAATTTTATCAGCCAGTATCTTCTTCTTTTTCTTCGCCTTTTCCCGTGTTCAGACGGGGTCGGCGTTTTTCGTCAGCCCTCAATCAGCCCTAGGGTGATCGCTTTGGGCTGATATTTGGTTTTGCCTTTTTGCTGGCAGAAAAAAGTCGACTATGTTTAATAATAATAATAGTGCTTATTTATGTATACTGCTCGCATAGGACTGAAAAGTCCCTTTACTCCAGCAGTAGGCTACTACTAGGTATTATTGTGGTCAAATTCTCAAATTATATTGAGGATAAAATTCCATACCTCGGCTGGGATTGAACCCACGCCCTCCTGTTTACCAGGCGAGCGCCTTGACCACCACACATTAAGACCCTGGTTAGACTGTGGTGTAAAGGGACTTTTCAGGTTTAGTCCTATTCGGGCAGGATAATCAATAAATAACGTCCATTCTATTGCATACATGTCCTCTTTTTCCGCCCATTTTGCCTAGAACAATGAATTTTTAGGAGGTAGGTACTTTCGTTTTTATGACGCAAACATCACGCTAGATTTTAAGCTTTTTTTTTTGCCGGACAAAGTTATTGTTGCTATCATCAGCAAAAGGGGCGACTGATTATTTATTTTACTGCCCCCGCTATCTCTTCCAGTTAACCTAACCTCAATTTCGGCTAGGATAATCATACTGCAGCAGAGGGAGGTAGAGACAATGTAGAGATGATTAGGTAGTATTAGGAATGTAAGGAGTGAGGAGGGGGGGTATTAGTTGGAGTCAGGACGCAGGGCCGGATTTAGATAACGTGTCACGGGAGGATTTGGCCGCTTCTTAGATAATTTTGATTAGGTAGGTATTAGGAATGTAGGAGTGAGGAGGGGGGTATTAGTTGGAGTCAGGACGCAGGGCCGGATTTAGATAACTTGCCATTCCTAATACGGACGGTTTTTAGGGGAGCACCTGCTACTCTGATAACCTTTCAACATCTCTCTTTCCCCCACTCCTTCTCTCTCCCTCCCAAATAGCTATGTAGGTACATCTGTCAAAAACCTTTTCACGCAATTCGCAATAAATTGTGCTCAAAATTTCTTCACAAAGGTCGAAACATATTTTCGAAAGGAAGAAAATTCTTTTCCTACTCTCTCTCCCTCTTCTCTTTTTCTCCATCCTTCTTCTCTTTGTTCTCTCTGTCTCTCCTTCTTATCTCACCCTTTCTAATATTCTCCTACTCTTCTCTCTTTCCCTCTCTCTCTTTCTCTTTCCCTATCTTTCCCCTCTTTTATCAACCTTCCTCTTACCCTTCTTATCTTTTTCTTCTCTCTCTCTCCATCTCTCTCTCTCTCCATCTATCTCTTTCTCTCTCCATCATCTATCTATCTCGATCTCCCCTGTACCTTGATTTATCTCTACTTCTCACATCCTTTTTTTCTATTCTCCCTCCTTTTCCCCCCCCATTTTCTACAAAATCGATTCTTGTCAAACAATATACTGCACATTGTCGTCTTTGTCATCGAAGTTCTATAGAATTTCGCCATCGGAGTTCTATGGAATCCTGTCACGGGAATTCTTTAGAATTTCGCCATTAGACTTCTTCAAATTGTGACAATTTCGACACAACAATGAAAAGGAAATCCAGCGCCAACTCAAAAATAGTCCAATTAAGATGTTTATAATGAGGGGATACCAGAAGGGTATCAAAAAGTCCTATAATGGAAGGAGCTACCTACGCAAATGAACGAGTGATGTAAGGTTCAAGTTTTTTAAAGCAGTTGGATATAGGGAATTGTAACTACTGAAGTCCCAAAATCGAAAAGAGAGACTTCTTCAAATTGTGACAATTTCGACACAACAATGAAAAAGAAATCCAGCGCCAACTCAAAAATAGTCCAATTAAGATGTTTATAATGAGGGGATACCAGAAGGGTACCAAAAAGTCCAAATGGAAGGAGCTACCTACGCAAATGAACGAGTGATGTAAGTTGTAAGGTCCAAGTTTTTTTAAAGCAGTTGGATATAGGGAATTGTAACTACTGAAGTCCCAAAATCGAAAAGAGAAGAAGGAGTGAGCCAGTGAGCGAAGGACAGAATAGAAGAAAGCCAGCCGTTTCTGGCTAGTAGAAAGGCCCGCCCCACTTACATGGATGGAAATTTTGTGTGAGCGCCTGGAATTCGATTCAAGTATGCAATGTGGTAATCACTAAATATTCTCTTGTCATGCAGAGCGATTGATGGGGTTCCTATTAGGCACCTACCTGTATAATCTTACCTAGGTATATTATAAAAACAAGATCCATTCATCCATTCACAGTTCACATTTCATAGTTCACACACTGATCGCTCTATCTCGAGAACCACAACACCTAGAAAGCTGAAATTTGGTAGGAATATCCCTTCCCCTCTCTCTCTCTCCTCCCTCCTTCCTCCCTTTCTCTCCCTCTCCTACCTTTCTCTCTTATGGCCGAAGTATCATCGTCATTGTACCCTATTACTTTTTACTTTTTTATTGCTCTTCTCTCTTTTTCCAAAACGGCTTTATTGGCCTGATATTTTATTTTTATTGGACAAATCGCATAAAACCTCCATTCTCTTCCTCCTTCTTTCACTTCTCCTCCTCCTCCTCCTCCTCCTACTCCTTTTTATTCTTCTTCTTCTTCCTCCAAGTCCTTCTTCTTCTAATCCTCTAATTTCTCTTCCTCCCCTCCTCCACCTTCCACAATTTCACATCCTCCTCCTCCTATTTCACTTCCTATTCCTCCTCTAATATCTTTTTTCTCCCCCTCCTGCTCTTTCTTATTACTTTTCCTTTTGTTTCGTTTTCAAATTGTCTCTCCCAATATTTATCTGTATCTCTTCCTCCCTCCCTCCCTCCCTTCCACTCTATTTAATTAAACTTTACAAGTGTATGGGTTTTCATTAAGGATTTTGTCAGAGAAGTACCTACGTCTGAAGAACCTGTGGGTATAAGGTATACAAGTATACATAGATACTTACTTCACATACCTAGGTACAGGATTTCCTATAGGTACATATAATATGTCTCCCAGGTATCCTGATATCTACATATCAGCTACTGGTACAGGGCCGATTATTGGTACACTGTCGACTATTGGTGCACTGCCGATTATTTATGCTCTGATGTTGCCTATGCCTATACAGTACTTACCTACTACCTAGCTAACTACCTACACTCCAACTCAATGCTCATTGAAGTGAATATGTACGTAAATACACAAAGCATGTAGGTATAACCTAAGCTGCAAAGTTATGAAAATAGCCTCTTGTAGAAAAAACAAAACGTGGAAGGGAAGGAGGCTTGAGAGAGGGGGAGGGAGGGAGAAAGAGAGGAAGGAAAGTGTGAGAGGAGGAAAGATGAAAGAAAGAGCGGGAGGGAGGGAGAGAATTAAAACAAAGAATGGATTTCAGAATGCCACAAAAATATAAAGAGAGAGAGGAGAGAGAGAGAGAGAGAGGGGGGACAGGAGTACAGGATAGAAGAAAGCCAGTCATTCCGAGAATAAGCCAAGAGCCATATTATGTAATATCTGCTTGGTATAATGTTCGCCCAAAGCGGGAATCGATCTAGCGACCAGCGTTCACGAGATAAATTGTAAAATTGTAGATATTATTGAAAAGTTGTGGACTGAATGAAGTGAATTTATTCCTGCAATATTCCAATATGTAAAAAAAAAATCTAAATTCCATTTTGCAACGGTAAAAAAGTTACGTCTCTCCCTTTCCCATTTTTTTTTTTTTTTTTTTTTTTTTTTTTACTCACTCGAAGAAGAATACCTAGGCCCTTTGGTTTTGTTAACATCTGAAACAGAGAAAAAATCGAAATCAAGATTAGGTGACATTAAAAATATCATGAATTGTAGAACTACGTATCTTTCTATATGAGTACCTATTGACAACGTGGTCCGAAAAATCTGGATTAATAATAATAATAGTGCTTATTTATACTGCTCGCATAGGACTGAAAAGTCCCTTTACTCCAGCAGTAGGCTACT
>NW_007384227.1:5242-11263 GCF_000475195.1 Diaphorina citri | reverse complement strand
GACCAACGGAATTTTTCTTTTTCTTCTACGACTTCTAGATCCCGAGATAAATCGATTTAAAAAATACTGGTAAATCGTAAACTTTGACGTCACGGCATACGCTCCCGTAGGTGATGACGTCACATCAAATGTCCCAAGCAAAGCTCCCTTGCAGGCAACGCATTAATGTGTTGGTGCACATACGTTTCTGCGCAGTTCTTTCTGCTCCTCCGCTAGCGTGCTTGCATAGTGGCGCTACCTAGCGGACAAAAATAGCAACTGTGTTAAGTCTGACGTCACAAATCTTTGAACTTTTTCATTATAAAAATTGAATTTTCGACCTTTTACAGTTATTATTTCGGAGTTTTGACCTCAGATTTGGATTTTTCCCAACTTTTTACATAGGAATCGACCATTTATTTATAATTTTTACCCATTTGCAACTCCTCCATTATGCAGAAGTCACATCCATGGAAAAGAAAAGCTCTTTTTTGTATTTAACCTAACACTATAGTAACACTAATCACAGCTCTAATTGTGAAAACTCCTTCTTGCATTTAACCTAACCCTATAATAACCAGGGTCACTGCTTGTTTGTGCCAGTTCCTTTGTAGCAATATTCCACAGACGTGGCTTCTGCAGAAGTACCGAAATGAGCCTTAGAAGATAGGAGCTTGTGTCAAGTTTCCTATAGGAAAACACACTGATTGTGTTAATCTGAAATCTAAACTAATGTTGATTCATACTCATTTTCTTTCAGTCACCTCAAAGGTTGGAATCAAATCGGCAAGCCTGGGGTCTCATCACGAAAAGAATTGAAAATGAAACCAAACACAAGAATGCCCTGGTTTGGGGCTCCATAAACCTTGTCCTGTTTGCTATCCTGGCCTATGACATGTAAGTTGAAAAATAAATAAACTTTAAATGCATAAAAATAATGTATCAGTATTAGACTTGTGTGGTCTGTGGCGTAGCATGCCCATCCCATGGTATGTATCATTAGTTTTTTTTTTTTTTTTTTTTTTTTTTTTAATTGGTGTTTCACCGCCGTTTTCATTTCGTGACAATGAAACAACTGCTACATTAGACTCGTGTGCTCTGTGTCGTAGCATGCTCATAGTAGGTATACCTGGGAAGTGCCTGCCAACACATGGGTGAGAAGAGACACAATACTTCCCATTTAGGTGCTGGGTCAACACGAGAACACAAGTAACCCGTTGAAACATTTGCCATCGAAAAACGGGTACAATTTTTTGTCAGTGGTGGGAATCGAGCCCGACACCTTCTGCATGGCGAGCAAGCACACTACCACTAGGCTAACCGTTTGATAAAGGAATTTTAATTGTGTTAAGCATAAATGCTTGTCAAAAAGGTCGTTCCCCGCTTAATGCACTACGCTAAATATTTTGACTTGACTTGGACTCGAACCACCAACCTCCAGATCCGAAGTCCACCACGCTAACCACTGCACCACTGAGGTTGGTAACCGTTTGATAGAGGAAACTCTAACAACGGCGGTCTTATCGTCCCAAAATCAAAGGGAGAATCAGGACCAGGATAGAAGAAAGCCGGCCGTTCCGAGAACGAACCTTATCTCATAAGGGTAAAGTCCGTACTGAGCGGTAATCGAGCCGTCATTATTTAGGTAACAAATAAATGTAAATGCAGTTTCTTTGTGTTATTATGTCACAACTTTGGTGCTTACTGCAGCATTGTAGGATTTCCCCAATATCTCAATAATCCTAACAACCAATATTCACCTACCATGCTGGCACCGGTCGCTATGCGCATTTATATGTCATAGCTACTCATTTTCCTCACGAAGATGAGGGCCCCGAAATAGCCAGTCACGGAATCAATCCTTTGCAGATACAAATTTCTTGACCCCGCCGGGAATCGAACCCGGGTCTCCCGCGTGCAAGGCGAGTGCAGTGACCACTACGCCAACTTGACCCCGCCGGGAATCGAACCCGGGTCTCCCGCGTGCAAGGCGAGCGCAGTGACCACTACGCCATGGGAGCTGACTTTTAGGTAACAAATAAAGAAATAAGTTACATAAACTCACCCTTGAAGATTTTTCAAGCCTTGGTTCTTGAAGAATGAAGGAGTCTCACGCTCTTGCAGCCAACCTTCTCATACAAAATCCAATTCGAACTTTTGAAGATTAGGTAGGTACAGGTACCTAATGTAGGAGATTTTTGAAGACCAGAACGTTTTAAATTCACTTGGTAATAAAAAACGGTGCAAATTTAAATGAAAACCTAACTTTTGTTGGATATAAAATAATAAAACAATTAAGATTGTTCCTAATCAATTAATCACTAATGAATTAGGTAATCTATTATTCAACTACTTATCCATATAGAAAAGGGGTACCTAGTTTCCTACCTATTTTTTACATACCTACCTACTTTTTTACCAACAGAAAAAAAAACGGCAAAAAATTGCGAAATTCAAACCTTTTTTAACGTAAAAAATAGAATTCCATAAGAGAACCAGTTGTTGTAAAAGTAGTTATAGAAGAGATATTCGATTTTTCACGGCCTTTTTTCACCACTCACGGAACAAAATTAACACTTTTTCAGCCAGCCAAACACCTCTTCTAATCCTCTCAAACGTCCTGGAACTCCAGAATATTTGATTTAAAAAAAAAGGAAACTCTGGAAAAAAGAGGCGGTTCCTTTTCAGCATTAGTGGCTGAAATCCCTTTTTAATCCGATTTCAAAATAGACCAGTCAAACGAGTCCCCAAAAGGGATCGAGAGAAAAAGGCGGGGTGTTTTTTGGGGGCTGAAATATTCGGAGAAAGCAAGGGGGAGAGGAATGAGTGTTAATCTACCCCCCTTACTGCGGGGGGGATATCCCGTTTTATTAAAGTCTTGGTGCTTCCTCTCTCAAACTTCCAGAATGAGAAGTCATGCGAAACTTTCAGATGATGGCAGAATTAGGGGTCTGCCAGACTTTGGGTACCTGTGTCGATGGTACTCTTTCTATTTTAAAAGTAAATTTACAAATCTACCGTATCATATATAATATATATATATTTTTTTTTTAAACCTAATTTTTCCGTGTTTTGAATCTATTTTTTACTTTCCTATTACCCTTAAACGTATAGGGAACCTATACAAGGTAGGTAAAATGAGAAAGTATTACAATCGGTCCAAATTTTCAAAATCGGGAAATGGGTGGAAATATCCGTTTTGGGGTCCCCTGATACCAGAAAAGTGGTTTTTAGCCCATGGTCTGTACGTGCGTTATGTACGTTACGTAAGTTACGTACTACAGGTTCAAATGGGAAAATGTTGAAAAGGTTGTGAACAAAATATCTCAAGAACGGTTTGTCGTAAAGCGATGAAATTAGGTATGATATACCGATATGTTTCAAGGACGCGACTGTAACAATTTGGTAAAAATCGGTGCTTCAATTTCTCCTCTCATCTAGGAGAGAGTGTTGTGCTATTCGTCTACTCTTCACATCGATGCTCACTCACTCGGAAAAGAACATTGGAAAACTCCTCCCCCTTTTTATTTAACATCCACTTTTCATTAAAACCCCAGGCTTTCCCATTAGCCAATCAGAACGCTGGAAAAGCAAATTGAAAAGAGAGAGGGGGATTAGAAGGGAAAAGAGATAAGGACGAGAGAGAGAGAGAGAGAAAAAGAAAGAGAGATGAGGGAATGTGAGGGAGGAAAAGAGAGATGGAAAAGGCATTGGGGAATGAGAGAGAGAGAGAGGTGTAGGGAGAAAGAGAGAGAGAGAGAGATAATTAAATAACAGATAGTTTAAATATGTAGAATAGAAAGACGAAAAGGAAGGAAGAAAAATAGAAAGAGAGCGATAGGTAGAAAGAGAAAAAGAGGGAGCTAGAGAGAGAGAGAGAACAATCTCTCTCTCTCTCTCTCTTATAAGTTTTAATTTAATGTCGAAAGTTCCCCCCTTGTCAAACTTTATTCCTTGTGACAACTGTGCTCTGTAGCTTCGGAGATAACACAGCTAGAGTATACCTACCTCCTATACTTAATCCATGTCTTTCTTTTTTCATTTTATAAAAAAATAAAAAAAAAAAAATATTTTTTTTTTACGGCTTTCCGGGGGTTTGGTCCCTTAACGAACACAACCAAAGTAAAAGTTACAGAACAAAGCACTACTCTGGGGTCGAACGGCTAAACTAGTTGGAAAACTGCCCACTTGACTTTGCTTTTTAACTCTATACTTAGTTGTAATCCAAATCTAAAGTCTATTATGTTGTTAGTCACCACAAACGGATATCCTCTCGAACGTGTTCGCAGGATAGAGATTCCGAGGTAAAGCATGGAAGACGTCTCGGTGCAGACACCCTTATAAACGATGTTCTCCTTGCACCCAGTTTTTGTTCGTCACTGGCCAATGTAAATCCAATCCAATTACGCTCTTCCATCAAAAGTGTTAATCTTCGCACTAATCACAATGAATACCAAATCCATATTTATGTTTTTCCGAAAGAAAAGGCTACCTACACGAACGACGGTATTACCCTCCCTTCAACGTTTACCAATTTTAATTTATATGTTAACCAGCTAAGGATGACATTCTTCAAACCCTTTTTGGGTTTAGACTCCAGTTTTGAGGCTTTATTTTGACAATTTTTCCAGCCTTTAAGTTAAAAATATTACCTTTTCAAGTTTCTAAACACTGCAGTCTTGAATTGTGTCAACGATAAAACCAGGCGAGTCGCCATCGCGGTGATACGTTCGTGCGATCGCCTCCCTCGCGTCTGTTTCTTCGACGCGTCTTTCATACACGTGCGTTGTGTGAATTACGCCATACGACGATTCCCTCGAAACGAACCCTTTAAACTACACTGCCAGTAGGGGTGGATTGCCCTCGCATACGGCACTGCAGTTTACAAATGCTAAATGGTCATAAAAAGATTTAGACTAAATAGAGCCCTAGATGTTCAGCATCTTCTTTTCCTTTTTAAGGCAACCAAGGAGCTAAAAAGGACGGAGAGTACTGAAACTTTGTGGTGGGTTCATTCCGCGTTGACTAGATAATGTGGAGTAAAGGGGATATACATGAACTAGTTACACAAGATTAGTATGATTCACGCTCAATATCGGTACAGTTTCAATGGATACAGCATATGGACGCCCATCCTCTCTAAAGCTCAGGATAGGTCGTCTTAATTTGTTCCCAATAAGGATAATATGTGGATTTGGAGTCCAAACATTAAAAAATAACATTTATTATTCGCCTAGCATATGAAGTGTACAGTAGGAACATCCAAGAAGACTGACTTGTCACAAAAGGTCGATGGAACTGACCTGTTCTCTTGTGGTTGTGATACGTAAACGTAAAATAACCGTAATGCCATCTCAAACGACTCATATTATTTCAAGCACTATAATGAATCTTCGGAAGCCACCCTCCCCTTATTCCGGCTTTTTCGGGGACCATCTGTCTCCCTCACAAATTAATTTCCATTAAAAATTAATAAAAGGCGATCTAAGTCGTTTTCATTCCACCTTTTGCGGCTATAAGAACCGAAAACAAATGTAAAAACTAAAGCGCGAAAGCGCCGAAAGACTCAGGTTACTGTTCCGCAACGGGTTTGACACAGCCTCCGATAAAAATCGTCTGAAAAAACGGGCCTGAAAAAAAATAGCTCCCTGCTTATTCGGCTGACCATAAAATACCGTTATAAAATCGGACGCAAATCCTTGTAATTGATGCTCTACTGGAATGGTCGGGAGTAATTATTGGTAGGTAGGCATCAATCATCATACAGCAGAGTATGTCTATCCCGTTATACTCTTGATTTGGCAAGGGAAATACACGAGCCCCAGTTGTTCCTCTTGTGGTCTTTGATTGGTAACTCTTTAACTTATAAACGTTAGGCTTTTCTCATGTTAAAATAGAGCTACCAATCCCCTTAGGCTTTGGGCCTTGGAAGAGGTATCCGTTCAGGTTGCTCGAGAAATAAATAGTAATAATATAATAAATAAGTAAATAATTCACCACGCCACCATTCTCGAGGAGAATCTCTCTGGGACGGTAATTTTT
>NW_007384227.1:0-3021 GCF_000475195.1 Diaphorina citri | reverse complement strand
TTTACCCAATCGGAAGCCCAGATAGAACGTAAGTGGGGTCGTGGATTACATGTCATAACCCGGACAGAACGTCGATTAGATCTTCATGCTAATCAGGTACGCCCTAGCGACGATGATGCGGGTGTCTGGTGTGTTAGATTATGACTATGTATAAAATACGTAAATTCAAAAATAATAAAAAGTTGAATGTACAGTATCCCGGTCCTATGCGTTTGTCCCTGTTGCCAAATACCTCGAGGGTTTGGTCACGTAAGAACCAAAACAAAGTTAAAAGTTAAGAAAAGACCTACTCTGGGGGTCCGAACGGCTAAACTAAGGTTGGGAAACTCACTGACTTTCTTTTATCCATACTTAGTCTTGTACATCACAACTCTAAGTCCTAATTGTTTGTTAGTCCACAAAGATTATTCCTTTGAACTGTGTTCGAGGATAGAAGATTCCAGTAGAAGCATGTAAGACGTCTTCGGTGCAGACACCTTTTAGTAACGATGTTTCCTTGACCGTGTTTGTTCAGTCACTGGTAGACCAATATATATCCCAAATGTCCATTTACGTTCTTTTCCTCAAAAAGTGTTAATCTGCCGGACACTAATCTATACAATGATATCACAATTCAATTTATTTTTTTCTCGAAAAGAACAAGGTACCTAACTGAAGCCGTATTACCCTCCTTCACACGTTTACCCTATTTTAATTTATTATTTACCAGCTAAGGATCACTCTTTAACCCTTTTTAGGTTTAGGACTCAGGTTTGTTGACGGCTTTATCTATTTGACTATTTTCCAAGCTTTAGATTAAAATTTACCTTTTTCAAAGTTTTCTAAAACTGCAGTCTGTAATTGTGTCATAAGATAAAAACTAGGGCGATCCATGCAGTGATTACGTTTCGTGCTCGATCGCCTCCCTCGTCTTTCTTGACGTCTGTCGTTATGGCTTCACGTGGTTGGTGTTAATACGCAACGGACGGTTCCTCGAAACGAACCCTGTAAACTACACTGCGAATAGTAGTGGGATGCCCTAGCATAACGGCACTGCAGTTTCAAATGCTAAATGAGTCATACAAAGAAATTTTAGCTAAATTAGATAGCCCTAGTCTTCAGCATCTTCTTTTTCTTTTTAGGCAACCGAAGTAAAAAGGTTGATGAGGGAGTACTTGAAAGCGCTTTGTGGTGGAGTTGCATTCGCGTTGACTTAGATAATGTGAGTAAGGGGATTATGAGATATAGTTCCACAAGATGTATGATGACGTTAGAATCCGGTACAGTTTTATGGAATACAATACTGACGCCCCCTTTCCTGAAAGTCAGGGGATAGTGGTCGTCTTATTTTGTTCCATTAAGTAAGATGAAGATCGTCGGATTTGGCAGTCTCACCTCGAAAATAAAAAACTAACGTGTTATTTGATTCATAGATTATGAGTGTAAGTAGACATGAAAGAGACTGACGTTGTCACAAAAGGTCGATGGAACTGACACCTCGTTCTCTTGTGGTTTGTGATAACGTAAACGTAAAAGATAGACTCGTAATTGCCATTCTCAAACGACTCATATTATATGTGTCAAGCAACTTATAATGAAATGCTTCGGGTAGTACTTCGTCTTTATATCCGGCTTTTTCTGGACCATCATTTCCTATTTAATTCTCCATAAAATTTAATGAAAAAGCGATCTTAAGTCGTTTTTCAATTGGCGAAGTAACCCATTTAATATTTGCAATTGAAAAAACAAGTACATTTTTTTTCAATGGTGGGGGAATTCAAACTGGGATCTTCTGTCTTCATGGCAAGCAAGTGCATTACCACTGGGCTAACCGTGAAAGTCTGGTTTCTCTTATCCTTGCCACCTCTCCTTTAAGATTTTTCTTATGTTAACCTACCTACCTAAATGTGAGATGTACTCTGCTGTAAACATTAATGGGTGTGGAATGACCTACTGTTTATTGTGTTAAGTGGCCTAAAAGGGGGGGGATTTATGGTTATGTTATTGAACCCATAAAATACACCAAGATCTTGTTTAGACTGCTGCGGTAAAAGGGACTTTTCAGTCTCATTCTGGCAGGATAACCAAGGTATATTCTATTCTATTTATTCTTTTGTTTGTATTCATTTCTGATGTAAAGAAATGAGCCCTGTTTAAACTGTTGGTACTTATAAGGGTACTTTTTAGTCTTAGCTGACAGTATAAAATATAAATAAATCATAATTAAAAATAAATAAATAAATATTCTATTGTTTTTTTTTTTTTGAAGCTAAGCAAGGTTTATATACTTATTTGTAAACTTCACCTATGAAATATATAAGACCTTGTTTAGACTGTGGGAGTAAAGGGACTTTTCAGTCTCATTCTGGCAGGATAAACAAGGTATATTCTATTCTATTCTATTGTATTTATTTCCAGTTACTACACTTGTCCATTTCACCCGTGGACTCTGTACTCAATAGAAGTTCTACTTGCTACCTTATTCTTCATATGCAGCCTCTACAATCTGGCCCAGTACTTGCGACTGAATCATTTCACGAGTCCCATTGAATTGACTGCACAACAATTCCGATTGTTTGGCATTTGCAGACAAGGTAATAAAGGAAATTTAAATGTTGAAAAAAAAAAATCAAAGACATAAAATGTCCTTAAAAAAAAAAAAAAAAAAAAAAAAAAAAAAAAAAATATTTGCAAATATTTCAATGGGTTACTTTCTGGTGTTCTCGTGTTGACCCAGCACTTAAATGGGAAGTATTGTGTCTTTTATCACCCATCTGATGCTATGACACAGACCATGTGAGTGTAATGTAGCAGGTGTTTTATTGTTTCAAAATAAAAACAGCTGTGAAACACTCATCATAAAAAAAGGTTATATGTTTCATTTTGAATATATCTATTTCAGACCCCAATTTCAAGCTCAAATATTCTTCCACCCCGGTGGTGTCGCCTGATGTTACTCCATTGAATTTGTCCAGCAACAGTTGGCTATCATCTAGCTTTATTTCTACATGTAAGTAAACCAATGTTATTAAAAAGTTAGCT
>NW_007384226.1:0-4109 GCF_000475195.1 Diaphorina citri | reverse complement strand
TTTTTTTTTTTTAATACCTTGCTTAACGCCCTACAGGGAGGGCAATTACTAAGGGAGGGCATTTTCTCGCTCATTTTCCCATCCATGGCACAAGCATTGCTTTTACGAATGCGTACCTATACTAAGTATTTATGTGTAATTTTCATGTTCTATTCAATATGTTGTGTTATCAAGAAATGGAAACTTGAAAAATTAAATCAAAATTTTCATTTCTCGTCCGCAGGTGTGGACAGGCTGGTCGGATCAGGAGGAGAGCGGAGGTGACAGTGAGGACGAGGAGGTGGTGGAGGTGAAAACAAGAGGACGAGCTCGAAGTAAAGAGGAGAAAGACAGCATGTCCCTGTATAAGACAGGCATTGGCTATCCGAATCATGATCTAACCGTAGAAGGAGTAGTCGAGTCCAACCCTGCCGTGTCTAACCCTGCTAGTAATAAGGTGAGTAGTCGAGTCCAACCCTGCCATCTCTAACCCCGCTAGTAATAAGGTGAGTAGTTGAGTCCAACCCTGCTGTGTCTAACCCCGCTAGTAATAAGGTGAGTAGTCGAGTCCAACCCTGCCGTGTCTAACCCCGCTAGTAATAAGGTGAGTAGTTGAGTCCAACCCTGCCATCTCTAACCCCGCTAGTAATAAGGTGAGTAGTCGAGTCCAACCCTGCCGTGTCTAACCCCGCTAGTAATAAGGTGAGTAGTCGAGTCCAACCCTGCCGTGTCTAACCCCGCTAGTAATAAGGTGAGTAGTCGAGTCCAACCCTGCAGTGTCTAACCCCGCTAGTAATAAGGTGAGTAGTCGAGTCCAACCCTGCCATGTCTAACCCCGCTAGTAATAAGGTGAGTAGTCGAGTCCAACCCTGCCATGTCTAACCCCGCTAGTAATAAGGTGAGTAGTCGAGTCCAACCCTGCCGTGTCTAACCCCGCTAGTAATAAGGTGAATGCCAAGCTAGTTAGCTTGCAGGGTAGTGCGTCTGCCTCGTAGGCGCTAGGCCAAGGGTTCGATTCCCGTCCGGGGCGGATTATATCCCAACAAAGTAAGGTTCGTTCTCGGAAGGGCTGGCTTTCTCTTATCCTGCCTCGGTGGTGTAGTGGTCAAGGCGCTCGCCTGGTAAACAGGAGGGCGTGGGTTCAATCCCAGCCGAGATATAAGTGTTTTTGTCTGGAAAAACCCTTAGGTGGGCGAATAAATGGTACACTTACCCTATAGAGCAAAGAGCAAATTTCCAAGTAGAGAACGAACCTTATCTGTTTATAGGATAAAATCCACCCCGGGCGGGAATCCAACCCGCGACCTAGCGCTTACAAGAGAAACCCCCTACGCTGGCAGATTACAATAAAAACGCTGTCTATTTTACCTTTTTTTACTTTCCTTATCCTAAAATAATTAATAATAATTCCTTATTATTAGCTGATTTTTTTCCTCGATTCCATTCTAGAAAGCAATCATTTTCAGCTATCGAACTTTTCCAACTTGAAGAGGACATTTGACATCTAGGTATTTATATCTAATATTTTATACTTCCCGAGCATATTATTCTATTAACTTTTCTAATTTCAATTTTCCAGCTTTTATTTGTACTTTTCCATTCTTCTCTCTTTTTTTTTCACGTGGGTAGGAACGAAATTAACCATTGAAAAACGAGGGATGACAAAAGGACTCAAAGGTAGAAAATTCTGGAATTCGCTCTGTGTAGGTATGGAGGCGTACTTCCTCTTTATCAATGACAATGACGTAACAAAGTTATAATTAACTTTCAAGTTGTACATTTATGAAAGCATGTGATGACGTCACATTGCTCTATCAATAATGAAAAGTTTCAGTTTTTGTTTAATCATTGAAGTTAACCTTTTGCGTACAGAATCAATTTCACCAGAATCGCTCTTACGGTAGGATTCATGTCCCACATGAACCTCAAGCGTTGTTGTTACAGTCAGACGTAAACAAAACATTTTTTTCAAATACGGTAGGATTCATGTGAGACATGAAACCTCCGAAAAGCGATTTGTGGTAGGCTTCATGTCACACATGAAATTGTTCCCTCGCTTTTAATTTATTTTCTTTTTTTTCCTAGTTGAGATAGAAACATCTGGTTTTTTTTTTGTCTTCTTCGGAAATCTTTGGACTATAATTCCGAATGCTTTGGAATCATAATAAACAAACACCGCCTTTTCATTTTGCATTTGAAAGGAGCAACAGATACACAAGTTCCTAAGCACGTCCTACCGTAACGCCTCCTATCTGTAAAAATCAAGCTGACCGTATCGAGTAAATCTGTAGCTTCATGCTGGACATGAATCCTACCGTATCGCCAGATTTAAGTTATATTTCTCCTACCATAATGGCGGAACCATGATCTCATGTGACACATGAATCTGTCCGCAAAAGGCTAAACTTGTTCATTCAACACAATATGTGGCTTCAACTGCTGGCTTTACTTTTATGAGTTGGTTCTTTTATCAAAAATAATTTTCCATTTACTTTTCTAAGTATTCATTATATTAACTTGACACGAGTGAAGAGTCTCCGGCAGAACATAGCTTGCACATCCTCCAACATCTTCATGTCCACCTGAGTGTCAGGTGACCAAATCGACGCACAATACTCAAGACGGGATAGGATGAGGAAATTAAAGGGAATTAAAGAGCATTTATGCTAGACACAATTTTCCTTTTCCAAAAAATCTCGTTTTTATCTCGTAGCTTGCACATCCTCCAACATCTTCATGTCCACCTGAGTGTCAGGTGACCAAATCGGCGCACAATACTCAAGACGGGATAGGATGAGGGAATTAAAGAGCATTTATGCTTAACACAATTTTCCTTTTCCAAAAAATCTCGTTTTTATCTCTTGTTTCAGATTTCTCTCCTCCGTTTCGTCAAGTCTGGGCTCGGTAGCTACAATGACCTTACGGTCACACATGGACATAGACCGTCTCCCTGCGCTGGTACTTATCACGCGCATGCGCGCAACCACGGAGATATTCACTGTTATCAATGGAAATGTGGGCGTCAATGAACTCATGTCCAGTCTTATACAGGTAATAATGAGAATAATGAGAATGGTTCCAATGACCTTACGGTCACACATGGACATAGACCGTCTCCCTGCGCTGGTACTTATCACGCGCATGCGCGCAACCACGGAGATATTCACCGTTATCAATGGAAATGTGGGCGTCAATGAACTCATGTCCAGTCTTATACAGGTAGGATTGACTATTTATTCCTGTACACGGGAAAAGGCGAAGAAAAAGATTCGTTGCTACCGTTTTAGACACCCTAATTGGTAATGGTTGGGGTTAATGTACTTGGCATTCTCTATTACTCCATCCTGCAGTACAGAATATTTATCTAGAACCAGAAATATATTCTATATATATATTTTTTTTTATATAAGTAGGCTTTATTAATAAACCATTTGTGCATAAAAAAGAAACATCTCCAGAAAACAACATCACAACAACTTCTGGCCTTGTACCGGCTCCCTCGCAGCCTCAGGGACACTGCCCGTATTATCGCTATTTCAGCCTTGGTTTTTATCCACCCTGATACCTGGCTGACGCACTTGTTCCATTTTGCACTCAGTGTTGAGGCTATTCTTTTCAGGAAGGATGTGAACTCAAGATGCAACGCACCATCAACCGAACAAATAAGTGGAGAAAAAGAGCCCCGAATATCTTCAACCGCCCTGTTATTCTATATTTATTCTTTTTCTATTCAGGCTCAGGAAGTGTTTGGCGAGCAGCAAAGGACAGAGATTCGCGAGGAAGAGGAAAGAAATCAACGCGAGATGATCAAAATAGAACAGGTAAGGGTCCTGCTGTTCTTCAAGAATTTTTTGTGGTCTGTGTCGTAGCATGCCCATCTCGTAGTATGCCTCTCATCAGATGGGCGATAAGAGACACAATACTTCCCTTTTAGGTGCTAGGTCAACACGAAAGAAAACACCAGAAAGTAACCTGAGGAAATGTTTCAATACTTCCGGCTTAGGGAAGTTTCATTTACTCTCCGGGACCTTCTGAACGGCAACCTACCATGTCCCCAATATAGTGCATCGGATTCACAAGTCCCTTTACTTCGGCAATCCAACCCCTCTCTAATAGTTTTTTTTTTTTTT
>NW_007384225.1:0-4488 GCF_000475195.1 Diaphorina citri | reverse complement strand
CCTGTGTTAACAAATTTCCCTTTTATTACATTTTTTTTTCTTTTCAAACACCTACGTATTCTGCAAATGTAATAGAAAATCGTGTGATGTTCACACCAGATTTTTTTTTATGTAGGTATGTTTGCTTGTAAATTATTAATTTGAACTCAAAAAATTAACACTTTTATTTAAAACCCTCCTCTGCGACAGATGAAAAGAGACTAAATATATACGTAATGTGTAATAATTTCAGATTCCCTTTTGGTCCGACGCGACGCTGACAGACGGACATTCGTCCAGAGTAGATTACACATTAGACGGACAGGGTCCGGCGGCGGATTGAAAGGAAATCTGAAAATACTAAATTATTGTTATGGGATTTAATTGGACCCAATTTTGAACTTAGTCTGTTTTGATCTCTCTGACGAGAGGAAGGTTGCTGTGAATTTTTCAAATAATCTGCAAGCAAACATAAGTTCGTCGGATCTAAAATCAAAAGTGTTTTGATTTCCATCGAACCTGTCCGATGAAACATGAAATTTCGTCCGGTGTAGACTACACATCTGGTCCATCAAACCGCGTTCGCCTAATATGTAGCTTGCTTAATATGTAGGTATCTTGCTTTAGAAGCGGCCATTCGATAGCATCGGAACTTTTTTTCCCGTAATTATGTATGTCTATCAGCCTGGTTTCACAGTCTTCTATTATCATCTGCTGATGTTATTAAAATTTTCTTGAAAAGTGGTCCACAGCATATAAAAAAAAATAAGGTACATACCTAATTCAATGTGACATAATTTCGGATCGACCAACAAACCAAATAAGTACTTAATTAGGTACATTTTATAATTTTATTACTAAAAAAGAACTGTACCTGACTGTGGATCTGGGCATAAATAACAAACATTCCTTTACATTACATACCTACAAAATAGATACATAATATGTATAGGTAAATCAATAAAGACACCTTCATATTTAGGTACCTAATCGTTTGAAAAAATAAAAGAAGTGCTTTATTTATTTCTTCTAAATTCAAGTTTTTCCTTTAAGATTTTAAATTTATAGGTCTGAGGTTTTGCTCTGGTGTAGATTAGATGTACAATAGAACCTCGATTATATCAACTAATTGGGACCGAGGGTAGTTTATATTATCAAGGTTCTGTATAAAAATTCTTATCATCGAAATTCCGTATAAAACAATGAAAATACGGCCAAATTTAGTATCAAAAACACAAAATTTGGCGCCGCGGGCGAATTTTTTGAAGATTTTGGTCTACAATAGTAGAGAAGCAGACTTCTCAAAGGTGTAAGAATCAAAAACACAAAATTTGGCGCCGCGGGCGAATTTTTTGAAGATTTTGGTCTACAATAGTGTAGTTTATATTATCAAGGTTCTGTATAAAAATTCTTATCATCGAAATTCCGTATAAAACAATGAAAATACGGCCAAATTTAGTGGTAGGTACTAAAGAACAAAATAGGGAAGAAATACCCTTTAATTTTTAAATTAAACAAACTAAGAAACAAACAAAAAACACATCTTCGACCTTGTTTTCTTCGTCATTAGTCTCATTATTTGAACACTTTCGATGATCTCTTTCTCTGATAGAGTAGGATTTCCTTGAAAAATAGGGGAAAACCCCGATTTTTGGAGTTGATATAATGGAGGTTCTACTGTAACTACCTGTGAATTATTGTTTAATAATAATAATGATGGTAATAATGATAATAATAATAATAATAATAATAATAATAATAATAATAATAATAATAATAATAATAATAATATTAATATAATAATAATAATAAGAAAATAATAATAATATGACCAACAGCTGTTCTTCAAACCAGAATGACATACCTTGTCATCTTGGTTGTAAGTCGTCCATACTCCCTATAGTCATAACATCTAATGGACTTATACATAAAAACACAATCATCAAACCTAGAAAAGTTAAAAATATCAAACGCCAGAAATGTTGTCCAAGAAATGTCAAAGATCAGTGATCATTTCAACAACAGGAATAGTCAGAAGAGAGTGCCTAGCAGAAGAAGAATGAGAATTCCAAATAATCAAGACGATCAATCTGAAACAACTATGAAACTTAATTGGTAGAGTATGTGCTATCCATAACCCATACTTTTACATTTCCTAGTTACCTTTATTGTATTGGATTACAAATAAAGTGGAAAAATCTATAATAATAATAATAATAATAATAATAATAATAATAATAATAATAATAATAATAATAATAATAATAATAATAAGTAGAATAGAATAATAATAATAGATGGAATAAATAGTATGTAATATAGGGTTATCACCTATACATCAGACAACCATGTCGAACTAGCATCGTGTGGCAAACGTAACAGTGTGTCTCCTAACAGCCTTGAATAGCCTGCTTCGTTAGCATAATAGTTAGCTTTCTAAGCCACCTATTAGTAGCGATGGTATGTACATGCGTCATTATGTGATAAGTGAGAATCAGATATAACTGAATATTGGTAGAGCTAGCGAGATGCCATGACACATCAACACCAACTACCTAGTGGATGAAGGGAAGGGGAAGGAGTGACCTCAGTTGAATAGTTCAGTGCGCGTTCAGTCATCAGTCATCTCTGATCAGTTAAACAGTATTCATCAAGTTACACAGTATTTTCTTTTTATTATTATTATTTTTTCTTACTTAAATACCTATTAATATAATTTATTAAAGTTTATTATTAATAATAAGAGTAATTAATATAAGTTTCAATCAAAGATTAAAGCATTATTCAATCAGCTCTTTTGAATACTTTTTGCCCTAAAAAATAGACATTTAACTAAACAATAAATAATAGGTAATAATAATAATAATAATCTTACAAAATTTTCAACTAGATATAGTGTAATGATTAATTTTGTCCGATCTGTTTGGATACTGGAGAGAAAACCCCGGGGGAAATAATAGCCATTAGGGGTAAGTGATTTCAGAAATTATAGTAAGTACGTATATACAGCAAGTCTACTAGGATTCCATGGCAACAGATAATATTTACTTATACTTTGCAAAATTTTAATCTATATATATAAAAGAGAAATATGGACGGGTCATGTATGTATTTTTGTAAGTATGTCTGTCCGAATTGTTCAGAGAAAACTATGATATAATTATATCAAACCAGCGGGGCCCGTCCCTCCGGGAATTTTTCGATCTTGGTTTAAGAAAATCAGTATTTATGTACCTACCTATTTTATTTAATATTCAGTTTATTATTATTCTTGATTTAATTTTTGACAAATTTCGAGATCAGAGCTCATTTGTGTGAGAAAATGTGAAAAAAATCCCCCAAAAACCAGTTTTTTTGGTTTTTTGGCTTTATTGTTTTCTGAACAAAATTTGCACCACCATTTTCGTGTTCCTGGTAAAAAGACCTTTAATTTGATATATAGGTCGACCAGGTTTGGATAAGTCCTAACAAACAACAACAACGGTGGACAAACAACAATCATAACACCAACTATAGTGGTAGTGGCCAAGCCCTTCCCCCTCTCTCGAGCTTCATTTTTCTCCCCTACTGTGAGACTCAGAAAAATTGGGATCGAGGGGGCCCGGCCGGCCCCTTCCCCCTCTTTGAGCTTCATTTTTCTTCTGTACTGTAGGCAGCCCCCCCTCCCCTCGACAAAATCCTGGATACGGCCTTGGTTGGTGGTGGACTGGTGGTAATGTACGTAGTTGTTGGTATTGTTTTTGTTGTTGTTGGTGTCGTTATTATTGGTGTTAATGATGTTGCTGTTTGTTTTGTTGTTCGTGTTGTTTTTGGAGAAAAATTCGGTGCGACGATAGAAAAAACAGGTGGACAGGGATTCATAGTAACCTAGGAAATTAACGGATTCTCCCTTTATATCGTTAATGTCTCCGTAAATAATGATTTCTCAGAAAATTCAAGATAATGGAATTAAAGAGGACAAAAAGGGGTACTTTTCTAAAAATCTTACATAGAAAACGCAGGTTCTCGTTTCTCCACAATTTTCATCTCTGAAGTATAGATAACACTTCCAAATTCTTGGCCAGCAGTGCCAGCACCTGAGAGCTATGTCTAACTGAAGACTTGAAGAGTTCAAATAAGAACGAAACGCGTTTTAGGCTGCTCGCAGGTGTTGGCTAAAGTACTATTGGTAGTATGTATATTAAATAGGTTTTGTGCATGATGTCCTCACTCAGATCTGCACACGATGATATTGGTAGGTGGTACTGAAGTTATAGGTAGGTGTTAGGTTCCTAAAGCCTGATTCACACTATAGTGCCAGTCAAGGTCCAGTCACGGTCCGGTAACGGTCCGATCAAAAGATTGATGGTGGATATCACCAACACAACTTTAATTCCCCATCAGTGCTTAATGATTCAATTAAGGCTTGATTGAAGTTTGGTGAAATCGGCTCTTTTTTTTTTTACTTATGAAACGTAAATTTATACCTACACACTTGGGTATGAATAATTATGAACAAAAATAAAAACT
>NW_007384224.1:0-4111 GCF_000475195.1 Diaphorina citri | reverse complement strand
AAAAAAAAAAAAAATATATATATACTCTTAAGGTCCGTTCCCACTTCTCAGAGGAGTTTCCGAATGTCCTGTAGGCAATGTAATTTAAATGAGTGTTCCGACTACCCACGGCACGATTTTTTTTTCCCCCCGAATGACAACTGGGAACGGGTCTTAATCGGACTTTTTTTTTCCGAGTACACACTATAGGGTTACTTCTCTGACGGTATTCCCGGGTATACTCACGTCTATCTTGTCATTATACACAGCATCCAGTCCTACATCGTTATCATCTTCATCGTCTTCTTCTTCTTCTCCATCCTCATCATCATCCTCGTCATCATCATCACAATCTGAAAGACAAGGAAGAAAGAAACATGAGAGAGAGGGAAAGAACTCTTCTTTTGTTAATGACGTCAAAATTGGCCAAAGCTGTCAAACGTTCATTTTCAATATCTGCTTCATAAAAACATGGAAAAACAATTTCATAGATATGGACAGTAAGTTATTTTAATTGGACTCTTACAGTAAATTGAGAAATATACCTACTGACTCTTGGTAATGAGCTGATGCTAATATGCTAATGAATACAATTTTTAATCTCTCTTTTCTATACCAAAAGAGAAGTTCACTTTTGAAGATATTGAAATTTACCTCAATTTTGAGTCGACCAAAATTTCCTCATTTCTAACAATGAAAATCAAAATTAGGTCTGCTCTTTGATGAAATTTGTCTTTACATCGTTCTGTATATTTGTTTGTTCTGTCTGTAGGTATGTGTTTTCTTACCATCATCTTCGGAATCTTCATCATCTTCGGAATCTTCATCATCTTCCTCCTTCCCATTCACATCATCCTCACTATCCGGCGCCTCGTTATTTTTTGCATCAAACCCGTCCAAATATTTCACATTCAATTAGATTTGTTACTCTGTCTTTTGTTTGTTTGTCTGTTGGTTTGTTTATCTATTCTGTTTGTCTGTTTGTGAGACTGTCTGTTAGTTCGTTTTCTCTTACCATCATCTTCGGAATCTTCATCATCTTCCTCCTTCCCATTCACATCATCCTCACTATCCGGTGCCTCGTTATTCTTTGCATCAAACCCGTCCAAATATTTGAGGTTGGGCAGGAGCTCGAACACTTTCTCCCGATAATTCTCTATGGTGGTCACATCGTTATTGAACAGATCCACGTGTTTCAGATTGGTCAACTGTTTCTGCAAATATGAAGTTTCATATATATATATAAAAAAAAGAATCAAATTAAAATAATAAATGGTTGTTGGGACAAGAGGATGAACAACAAACAATCCAAAAGCAAAAAAATTCATCATAAAATTAATTCTACTTGGTAACACACCAAAGAGATTAAATTACTTGAGTGTCCAGTGAGAAATATTCCTTTTAGAGGTTCTCTTCATAAAGAAGTAGGGAAATAATAAAATTGATCTTCTCCATGTCACCAACAGAAATGATTTCACCATTTTTACCTATTCCAAAAAATGGAAAGTAATAAAACAAAAAAGAGGAAGGTGTATGGTGTTTAAGGTCCACACCCTAATTAAAATAAGTACAAGTAGATTATTTTCAAGGTATTTCTATACTTGTGGTACCCATAAATTCACCATTAAGTACACCCAGCAAATATGAAATAAGACAAGCCTTTAAACTGCCTATTTACCTACTAGCAAGATAACAATAAATGACCAGTGACTCATTCCTCAAAAGTATGCAATAATAAAAGTTACAAAAATAATAATTTACTATGTGTAAACTATTATTATTTATTAGTAAATTATAACTTGTGGTTTTGATTATATTATTCCATACTTTCATGAAATGAGGCACAGACCAATAAATTCAGCTCAGCCCATCTAAGGAAAAGTTTTCTTGGTCATATTTGAGTTGAAGGAAGCCCTCAGCCTCATGAGGACAATTTAACACCTGAGAACCAAAGGGTAATAAAACTCCTGTGCAAAACCCTATTCAGGGTTCCATCACTATTGCAGAAATTGAGGAGTAGTGCCTTTGCAGAGTACAGAGCCATTTGGGGAACAGGCCACAGAAAAAAGGGAGTCCTCATTTGCAGAGTAATTAATCCTCAAAAACTGAGACCAACAGTATTGTGGATATTTCCTTCCATCATCAAAGCTCAGGTGTAACATTCACAGGGTACTTGTGAGAAATGGTAATATTTTAGAAAAAATCCTATCTGTTGTCTCCCATCCACCTAAGCCATCTTTTTTGTTTGTCCATCACCATTTGGCTTCAACTGCAGCCACTACTTACAACATCCCCCCAAAAATTTAGGATACAACAAAACATTCTCCCAAACTATTTGCCATGCATTACTTAAAATCATTCAAATAAAGGATTTTTATTTAGGTACTTTTTGTGATAAACAAGTTCAACAAAAGTAAAAAAAGAAATATCTATGGAGTACAATGACAAAAGCCTAAACATCCAGCCATGGATGAGATGCAAAATAAAACAAATAGGCTGATAAAACATTCAGGAGTAAAACAAGAATGCCACAACTTCACCGACAAAGAAAATGGGCAATAGTAAAGCTTTCCTACATCAAGGTCAAAGCATAATGGTACCTACACAACTGTGATAAGTAAACTGAGTTTTCTTTGAAAATGCTAAAGAGAGTCTTAAATGGAAATCCTGGATTTCTAAGTGTATCCTTGAATTTTCGGTGATTTGCAATGCAAAATTGTACAACAGGAAATCGTACATAAATAGAACAAACTTCAACCCATATCAATCAACATGTTTCATCAATAAGGCAAGAGTTCATTCAATCAGGTTAAAATAAATTACCTAGCTACCTATATCAACAACAAAATCATGTACCGAAAAAAACGTCAACTAACGTTTGTAAAGAGATTTTGGAGGTGATTTCCATCTATTTGTGTGTTCAAGGAAGAATACATTGGATAGGAATTATAGAAAAAGACGAGGACAAATTGACCATGCACTTGAAAACGGTAACGAACGGATTTTCCTATCAATTAATGAGAGGAGGAAAAAAGCAGAGAAAAATATGATATAACTTTTACCTCGCTTGCCGTTCTTCCGCGCTTTTCCAGTTCTATTCTCTTCTCCATGGTTTGTTCCATTTGGTAGAAATCTTACACACACAACGGTTGCTTTCGACGAAAAAAAACAAGTTAATCTCCGGTATAAAAAAATTAGATAATAATTATAAAAATCGACACAAATTTGACACTCATGATCAAAACCGTAACACTTGTAAAATGTGAAGAATACAAAATGTAGCGCCGTGCCTAGTGAAGACGTTTGTTATGAACGGTGCGCGTAATGAAGACAGCGGATGAACACAAAACTCGCACTTGTTTTTTCAATAATTTTTGGCGCGATAATTTGAAATATTTCAAGTTGAACGAGTGGAAAAAGGGTTTTCCTTTGGTAATAAAGCGACCAAATTTCCCGAATTTTCAAGTAAAATGACTTTTAAAGTACCCCGACATTGTTTATTGGTGTAATGTTTTAACTTGAGCTCTGAACATCCTTTGAAAAAAAGAGCTCTGTGTGCTTTTGGCCTAAAAATGGATTCCATTTTCTACTTTTCTGTGGCGCGAAAATTTCAAATTTCTTTGACGGAAAATGGGCTTTTGTCGTATTTCTCGGGTATTTTTCTTCAATTTTCTTTCAGGGACTTTCACAGGAAAGTATCGTAGTACAATGAACTCTTTGGTAAATTATTCACCGCTTAACGGAGGAAATTTACATTTTTTGATCAAAATTGAAGAGGTACCAGTACTGACCTGTTTCATTCCACAAATCCCAGACGAGCGGGAAATTTTGAAAAGTCTTAACCCATTTCAGCTCTCTAGGTCAGAAATGCCTAACCCATTTTTTTCCCATCTGATAATTTTATTATTACTTCGTATATATACCTAGGTATTAGGTACTGAATCATCATTCTATAGGATGCTAAAGGTTATATGTAGGTAGGGCCTAGAAACCTTACATCTCCTGAAAGTCCCATCACTCCTAGAAATCCTTCAACTTTGGAAAGTCCAACAATTTTTTTTTGAATTTTGCCAGGTAATTCATGGATCCCAAAAATCGTTCCAACTCTTTCCTGTTTGTAGGGGCAGGCAAA